>NC_138228.1:23756424-23801424 GCF_964197995.2 Scardinius erythrophthalmus | reverse complement strand
ACTTAAAGTTTGTCTCAACAAACTTTTTTTTCTAGTTATTAGTGGTGCTTGCTGAAAGGAGGTTTAATCGCAACCATCTGACAATGGAGGAAGTACCGTTGAGCGTTGAGTCATTTCACCGGACAAATAATGTGCTGAAGTCAGGAGTGATGTTTGGATACCTTAGAGCCACAGGGACTCCTGGCACTGAAGAGTGGTGGATTCCTCTCACTGAAAGGCTACAGTGCTTCTCAACAGATGTCAGTCATGCTCTACTCCTTGTTGCTCCAGAGTGTATTGCTGTGTTCAGAGACAGATCTGGAAGGTACGGATACTTTGATTCTCACTCGAGGACTGCTGCAGGCTTGCCCCATCCTACTGGTCATGGAACTGCTGTCATGTTGACTTTCACCCACCTGAGTGACATGGCAGACAGAGTTCTCAAGATCTTCCGGGATCGTGGTGATGAGACCAGCTATGAATTTATGCCTGTGTCTTTTGAAGCAGAGCAACAGTCTGTCCAACTGCCTTCAACATCTGTTTGTGAACCGGTATCACAAGTGACTTCAGCTCTACCAGAACCAGCAACAAATGTTGGAGCCAAAGTAAATTGTGTTGACTCAGGAGCTGAAAACCGAGATGTGGTAGATAAAACTAATAAGCACAGAAGAAGAAAAGAAATGCGTAAAACATTTAAAATGTCAAAACAATGCAGAGAACCTAAGGACACTGCATCTTATGCCACCAGGAAACATAAAAAAAAAGATTGTGAGAGACGGAGGTATGCCACTTCTTTGCAATACCAATCAAAAAAAAAAGAAGCAAATAAGTTAAAGTATAATCAAGATGCTCTCTTCCGAAACCAAATGAAATGGTCTATAGTGAGAAGATACAGCACAGATACTGTCTTCCAGAGGAAGATGAAAGAAAACATGAAGAAGAGGTACTGCACAGATGCTCTCTTCCAGAAGAAGATGAAAGAATACAGTAAGAAGAGGTACAGCACAGATGCTCTCTTCCAGAAGAAGAAGAAAGAGTACATTAAGAAGAGGTACAGCACAGATGCTCTCTTCCAGAAGAATATGAAAGAATACAGTAAGAGAAGTTACAGCACAGATGCTCTCTTCCAGAAGAAGAAGAAAGAGTACATCAAGAAGAGGTACAGCACAGATGCTCTCTTCCAGAAGAAGCAGAAAGAGTACATAAAGAAGAGGTACAGCACAGATGCTCTCTTCCAGAAGAAGCAGAAAGAGTACTTAAAGAAGAGATACAGCACAGATACTCTCTTCCAGAGGAAAATGAAGGCCTACATGGTTAAGAGATATGCTTGTGACCCAGAGTTCAGAGCACATCACATCCTGCGATGTACCCTGCGCAAGACCCAGAAATGTGCCAGTGATGTTACATATCATGTTCTTCATTGATTGCAATGCACACTCAGGATAAAAAGGAAATATAAACCGTACATCCGTTCCAGCCAGGAAACACCCCAGCCTTTGGTTAACAAAGCGATGGAAAGTGCCATACATGCATTCCGGTGTAAGATTCAGCATGGCCCTACACATGTCTGCACAGTCTGTCACAGAGCCCTGTTTCCTGATCAAGTCAGGGTCTGTAATAGAAGGAGATATGACAAAAACGTTCATGTTGCCACGTCTTGCCTAACAGGGAAGTATGTTCACGCTTGTGATAATGCCTGCTCAGGTTCCTGCGTAGTTCCGGAAGAGAGAAGACAGGAATGGATTTGCCACACTTGTGACAGCCACCTCAAGAGAGGACAGATGTCTTCAATTGCAGCAGCCAACAAACTGGAGTTGCCACCAATCCCTGCGGAATTGGATGAATTAAATGTCCTTGAACGTCAACTCATTGCAAAAATTTTACCATTTGCAAAAATAATTGCATTACCCAAAGGACAGCAGAGAGCAGTACGTGGTGCCGTTGTGTGTGTGCCCTCCGAGATGGAGAAGACTGTGAACTCTCTGCCAAGACCAAGAAGTGAGGCCCAGCTGCTGCAGGTGAAGCTGAAGAGACACGTTAAGTTCAAAGGATACCAGCAGTTCCACACGGTGAATATGCATAACGTGCTTGCAGCTTTATCGAAGCTGAAAGCAATGCATTCGGAATACAGGGAAATCTCCATAAGAGAAACTGCTATATTTGAAAGTCCCCTAGATGAGGAAGCTGATGTCTCTGAAAGTCACCTAGATGAGGAAGCTGAAGTCTTTGAGATGCAACAAGAAGTCGATGTTGCTGAGCAGGATGAGCAACACGTTAGCGTTGAGGAAAAGGATGAGCTTCGACCCGGGCTCACATTAGACACGTGCATGCAGCCACCCGACATCGGACAGGAGATCTTGTCGTACGGTGAGGGAATATTTAGTATCGCACCTGCACAAGGACAAAAGCCTGTTGGATTTTTCAAAATCCCAAAGCTGGAAGCCATGGCGTTCCCTGTTCAATTCCCCACTGGACAGAATTCCATTGACGAGGAAAGACAAATTTCAATATCTCCCAGTATGTATTTCAATGCGAGATTGTTCAGCGTGGACACGCGTTTTGCAAAAGATCAGAGTTATCTTTTCTTTGCACAGTTTGTAACAGAAACGCAACTGGCTAGAAACAGCATGTCTATTCAGTTGCGAAAAGGTAAACCTCTCACAAGAGACGGCCGAAGAATTTCTAACAGACTGCTTCAAGACAACCGGGAGATTGAAAGATTGGTACACAACAGAGACGCCACACGGTTCATGCAACCACTGAGAGCTCTCCATCGTATTGGGAGAAAACATTGAGGGATCTACAGGCTATGGTAAGACAGTTAGGAACCCCTACGTTTTTTTTGCACATTCAGTGCAGCCGAAATGAGATGGCCTGAAGTAATTACAGCAATCAAGGCCCAGCAAGGTGAACACGTCGACTTTTCCGAGCTTGACTGGACGACAAAGTGTGAAATCCTCCGAAGCAATCCAATCACTGTCATGCGTATGTTTGAGAAGCGGGTGGATGCGCTAATGACTAATCTGCTTTTGTCGCCTGCCCAACCCATTGGTAAAGTTGAGGACTACTTTTACCGAGTGGAGTTTCAAGCTAGAGGGAGCCCACATATCCATCTTCTTGTTTGGATAAAGGATGATAAGGATGTCTCTGATAAGGATGTCTGTGACTTTATTGACCGCAACATAACCTGCCAGTTGCCCAATCCCACAGCTGATCCTGAGCTTCACAAGATCGTCACAGAGGTTCAGCTTCACAGCAGGAACCACTCAAAGTCCTGTAAGAAGGGAAATCTATTGTGTCGATTTGGGTTCCCCAAACTACCGGTGTCTAGCACCATGATCACTCGTCCGCGACCACAGCGTCCTGAAGAAGAGGATGACACGGACACTTCTCCATCTGGAAGCTGCATGTTTGCATCTAAACAACCACAGCGACCTGAAGAAGAGCATGAGAAAGAGCAAAAGCAAGCAGACAGAAGGAAGTTGAGACGGGAGGCTGCTCAAAAGGCAATGAGCGAAGCCAGGGCAAAACTCAAGCCGGTGTGGGATCAGTTGAATGACCCCCAAGCCTCCTTTGACAACTTGTCAGACCTACTGACAAAGAGTAAGTTGTCCATCGATGACTACAATGAGAACGTCGAAGCATTGTCCAATGCCAACGTGATTCTGCTGAAGCGTGATCCAAAGGAGTCTTGGGTGAATGGATACAATCCCGATTTGTTGAGGGCATGGAACGCTAATATGGACATTCAGTTCGTTCTTGATGCTTTTAGCTGAGTTATGTATATGCTTTCGTATATTTCCAAACCGGAGCATGAAATGGGCGATTTACTTAAGAACGTAATCAAGAGTGTGCGTGAGACGAACGTTAGCGAGGAAGATGAAATGAAGCAGATAATGCAAGCCTACTCCAAACACAGGCAAGTTAGCGCTCAGGAGTCTGTGGCACGAACATGCAGCTTACCGTTGAAGAAGTGTTCACGAAGTGTTGTGTTTCTACCGACGGACGATGATGCGCTAAAGATGAGTCTTCCCCTAAGCGTCCTACAAAATAAAAATCCCGATTCGGAGGATGTGTGGATGTCAGGGATGATAGATAAATACAGAGCAAGGCCTCAAACGCATGACTTTGAGAAGATGTGTCTGGCAGAATTTGCTTCGGAGTGCCGCATCGTGTACGGTCAACAAACTAAAGGCAAAAACATTCACCAGCTGCTCAACGGCATGGGTTTTTTTCAGAAAAGAACTGGGAAGGCTGCAGTTATTAGATATGCACGTTTTTCGGAGGAAAAACAACCCGAAAAGTTTTACAGTAGATTACTTAAGCTTTATATGCCACATCGAAGCAACGAACAGCTAAAACCGCCTAGATTTCCAACATATGAGACATTTTACAAAGGTGCAAATGTGGAACTACCCTGGACAAAGCCTGGTTGGCTTTTCCCTGTCTGCGCCGTAGTGCAGGCACGCAAGGAAAAGTTTGAAAAACAGCGACGAGGTGGATAAGGCGTTCGATCAGCTGCAACAGCAAGGGCCACCAGAGAACGCATGGGCCGCCTTTGCACCAGAGATTGAAGTGGATCATTTAGAGTGCATTGCAGAACGACAAGACATCAATCCAGATGATGAGGATGTACAAGATGATGTCCCAGAATTTCAGATTCTTGAACATGGAGACGGAGTCGTGCCACAAATAGAGGCACCGCAGATGAGCATCGAATTTGTTAGGAAGATGTTCAGAAGTCTAAACGAGACGCAGGCAGCCATATTCTACACGGTTTGCCAGTGGTGTCAGAAGCGTGTGTGGGGTCATAATCCAGAACAGTTTTTCTACTTCATGTCAGGTGGTGCTGGATGTGGCAAATCACACGTCATCAAGTGCATATACACAGAAGCGACCAAAATTCTGCAACAACTGCCTCGACTACGGGAGGAAGGAGATCTATCCGTGCCTACGGTGCTCTTGAGTGCGTTTACTGGAACGGCAGCATTCAACATATCCGGTAAAACACTGCATTCCATCTTAAAACTTCCAAGGAATCTGAAGCCACCGTATCAAGGACTTGGAAATGCCCTAGATGAACTACGAGCAAGACTACGCGACGTGGAGATTCTTATCATCGATGAAGTGTCCATGATTTCGAAGGATCTTTTTGCCTACATAAACTGGAGATGTCAGCAAATCAAAGGCAGCAAGAAGCCTTTCGGGGGAATCTCTGTCCTCGCCGTGGGCGACTTTTACCAACTGCCACCTCTGGGTAAAGCCAAACCACTCTGCGTGTACGAAGAGGATGTTTTGGACTTCTGGAAAGAACATTTCCAAATGATTACCCTCACCGAGATCATGCGTCAGAAAGAAGACCTGGCTTTTGCCCAACTTTTAAACCGTCTACGTGTGAAGAAGAAGACCGAAGTTCTCGCCGAAGAAGATAGAGCTTTGCTACTCCAGGCTGTGAAGGACCCCCAAGACTGCCCGTGTGATGCACTACACATATTTGCCACCAACAAGGAAGTTCACAAACACAATACCAAAACAATCCATGCTCTTCACACTGACATCATTACCATCGATGCAGAAGACTACAGGAAAGACCCAAGAACAGGAGGGATGAAGAGACAAATGAAGCCCATCACCGGAAAAAAGGACGACTTGCCTGACAGCGTACAAATTGCGTTGGGAGTACGCATAATGGTGACTAGGAATTTGGATGTTGAAGATGGACTAGTAAACGGGTGTTTTGGAAAGATTGCAAACATTGTCAATAAGACAAAAGATGGAATCGACACCGTGCAAATGTTAGGACTTCAGCTCGACAATCCAAACGCAGGCAAGAAACACCGCAAAAGGGTGCAAGGTGAAGAAGACGACTTGGTTTACATCGAGAGATCCGAAGAAACTCTTAGGAAAGGAGCAGTTCGTCGACAATTTCCCATCAAGTGTCATCCCAGTCCAAGGCATGACAATGGAGAATGCCGTTGTGTCACTGAAGAAGATTTTCGAGCCGGGAATGGCCTACGTTGCTCTCAGCAGAACGACCTCACTTCGTGGACTGCACATTACGGACTTCAGTGAAAAGAAGATATATGCAGATCCTACAGTCACAGCCTCGTTGGGAAACATGACAAGAGCGACATTTAAAGGAATCATGCCACTTTTGCAGCATGTCAGGGAAACCAACATGGATCAAACACTTAAAATCATCCATCACAACACAGAAGGACTGTCATCCCACATTGAAGACATCAGATGCCATCATGAACTGCTTCTATCGGATATTCTTTGCATGACGGAAACACACCTGACCGTATCATTCACTACACCTCACGTCCAGTTGGAAGGATACAACATGTTTCTGCGTAACAGACATGTCTCCTACTCGACACAACAAGAAATTGCACTGAAAGCTGGCGGTGGAGTCGCAATATATTGTAAAGAGCATATATCAGCTCAGCCTAGGCAGTTTATTCAAAATGTGACCGATCTGGAGTATGTCGTCATCAAAGTAGATAGCCCGATCAAAGCGACAATCGCTGCTGTCTACAGGCCACCACACTACGGATTCGAAGGATTCCTGGAAAACTTGAAGAGTCTGCTGGATTATTTGGACATCGTGGACGAACATCCTGTAATAATCTGTGGAGATTTTAATGAGGATCTCTGCGCAGGGAAAAAAACTGTTCTGGAATTGTTTCAATCTAAAGGATATACCCAACTGATCACCACAGCAACAACCAAAAAGAACACTCTATTTGATCATATTTACATCTCTCATCCGGATTTGTGCCTTCAGTCAGGTGTCTTGCATAGTTATCATAGTTATCACAATCCCGTGTTCTGTATTTTGCATTAATAAGGCTTTTTTTTTTGTTGGACAGATATTGTTGTGTTTTGTGGTAGGTTAGTATGCCATACGGAACCGTTTGCCACTGAACCTTGCTTTAAATGAGACAGTGGGGCTTTGACAGCCTTAGTCGAACGGTTGGGCGCGTATGGTCAGGTTGTTAGGTAGTATGCCATATGGAACCGTTGCCAATGAACCTGCATAACATCAGCGAGGCTTCGACAGCCTTAATCAAACAGGTTGGCGCGTATGGTCGTGTTGCGGTTAGATTGTGGTTAGGAGATTGTGGTTAGGTCATGTTTAGGGTTTATGCCACTGAGCTACGAGGAAGGAGCAACCTCAGCAGCAGCAGGAAGGACGGAGGAGTAGTGTGACAGACAGTCATTGAGCAACAGTGGCAGTAAGTTATAAAAGACAAGGGAAAGAGAGAAGTAGCAAGACACCATTGTAATGTTTGATTTTGACCTTATAACATACATTTGAACTTAAATTGATGTTCAATCTACGCAATTTGTGACAATCTGTGTGGGATATGCAGTCCCCTGCTATTCTATGATTGATATGTGCCCTTCTGTAAAGTTGCAGGAAGAATTGGGAGACCATAGCAGTCCTGTCGGGATATGAGTGTGCAATATACCTTCTAAAGCTAAGTGTTAAAAGATTTTGCTTCAGTCGGTGTACTACTGCTTTTCATAACTGCGTTTGAGTGGAAATGTTATATTTGAATCTAATTTTGATTTTTATGTTTTCAGGAACCAGCCAAATGAAGTCAGATTGTCCGAGAAGATCACGTGTGCTACATCAATGACGATGACGAGCTGGATACCAGATTATGTACCAATTTCTTTCCGTAAGTTTTATTTTTGAGTTTCTTTCTTTTTTTTATTAGTATGGGTGTATGTAATGATCCCATTGTTCATTTATTAGTTTCATGCCCAGAGGACGGGTCCAAATGTCTATGGCATTGAGGACAATGCTGAAGAATGAAGAAGCAGAGGAAGAAGCAGACTGAGGTAAAGTTTGTCAATCCTACTGATAAGGTCTAGTGTGTTTCAGTGCATTTTAATAATACAATATATGGGGTGCCGTTTGTAAAGCGGCTCACGCTGAAAATAACTGCAACATTTTGTCACATTTAGCTTCAAACATCATTTAAAAAACTGGTATGAATTTTTGACTGTCACTTTTTAGCACATTTACAACAATATTTGTCAACTTAGAGATACTTTAAATAGTTAAATCTAAATATTAAATGTTACACCTAAATGTCAAATGTTAAATCTAAATGTTAAATCTAAATCTAAATGTTAAATCTAAATGTTAAATCTAAATCTAAATGTTAAATCTAAATCTAAATGTTAAATCTAAATCTAAATGTTAAATCTAAATATTAAATCTAAATCTAAATGTTAAATCTAAATGTTAAATCTAAATCTAAATGTTAAATCTAAATATTAAATCTAAATTTAAATGTTAAATCTAAATGTTAAATCTAAATCTAAATGTTAAATCTAAATCTAAATCTAAATGTTAAATCTAAATGTTAAATCTAAATCTAAATGTTGAATCTAAATGTTAAATCTAAATCTAAATCTAAATGTTGAATCTAAATCCAGTTACTGGCATTTTGAATTTGCATATTAGTTAAATATTTAGTTTCACCCGAAACATTTAGATTCAACATTTAGATTTAGATTTAGATTTAACATTTAGATTCAACATTTAGATTTAGATTTAGATTTAACATTTAGATTTAGATTTAGATTTAACATTAAGATTTAGATTTAACATTTAGATTTAGATTTAACATTTAGATTTAGATTTAACATTTAAATTTAACATTTAGATTTAGATTTAGATTTAACATTTAGATTTACATTTAACATTTAGATTTACATTTAACATTTAGATTTAGATTTAGATTTTAGCATTTAGATTTAACATTTAACATTTAGATTTAACTATTTAAAATATCTTTAAGTTGACAAATATTGTTGTAAATGTGCTAAAAAGTGACCGTCAAAAATTCATACCAGTTTTTTAAACATTGTTTGAAGCTAAATGTGACAAAATGTTGCTGTTATTTACAGCGTGAACCGCTTTACAAACGGCGCCCCATAGGTTTCAGGGGTTTTCCTGGGTCGAAAATGGTCTTTGGTGACACTGTTGTCCTTATTTTTTTATAGTTTTGTAAGATGAAATTAAAATTTTGTTATATAAACATATTGATATTAAAAAGTAGAACAAAAAAAAAGTAGCATCAAAATGTTAATATTAACTAAGCTAACACTTTTGTAAAATTAACAGCTAGCTAACAACAACTTGCCAGTATGAACTCTAGTATGAACTTAATTTTATTTATTTTTGACAATGTTATTTATTTTAAAAACTGCTATTCAATGTTTATTCATGTTAGTTCACTACATTTACTAATGTTAGCACTTACAACTTTTGATTTTAACAATGTATTAGTAAATGTTGAAATTAACTAACAAAGATTAATAAATGCTGTTTATTCAGCATTTATTATTAGTTCACGTAAACTAATTGAACCTTATTGTAAATTGTTACCGATTTGTTATACACTGATTCAGACGTCTTGTGAGTTCAGTGTTGGACAGATCAGTTGTTTTAACCATTCATAAAAATAAATCCAAAATGTGATTAGCAGACAGGTATGCTACACTTTGTGTGATAATCGTGGAATTTAGGACAGAGGGGGAGGGCTCTTTGCTTGTTCTCTCAGTTACCATGGGGCCTATCACAAGTCACAGTCGTCAGCTACATTGCTCCCAAAAAAGTTCAATGCAGGAAAAACCCTGGGTTTTGTTCAGAGATGTATGATTTGATGTAAAAAGCTTATATTTTAACGTGTATGATGGTTCTCAGAAGTGAGAGAGCAAAAATGGTCTCTTGCAAGGCCTACACTGTAAAAATAAAAGGTGCCTGGAGGAACCTTTTGGGGTTCTTCACTTTGCCACACCGGCGGAACCGTCTGTAGATCCTCTAGGCACCCTTTAAAAAGGGGCGGTTCTCTGAGGAACCACACAGGTTTCCTGAGGAACTCTTATATTAGGCACTGTGTGGAACCACTTTGGGTGCCTCCAGGAACCAAATTTCATTTTTTTTAAATATTTAATTTCATGTTGTTACTATGGTTACCTTTGACTTCTATTATAATAAACAAATTGAACCAAATACAAAATAAGAATTGTTTATTACATATTTGATATTCATTTTTATACATACACTTCCATGCACATGGGGAAAAAAGCTAACTACAGATTAATATCAATGACTACACAAAAAAATAGTATAATACATAAGCAACATGAATAATCAACCATGTATATACAATAGATAAACAAGAAAAGACATCTCAACAAAATGCATGGAAACACATATGTTCCACTAAATAAATCAATGTAAAAAAATTACATTTGAACTAATTAAAAATGTCCATCATACTTAACTTTAAAACATTTGTGTTTCAGTCCGATGGTAAGTCTGACATCACTGTTTCCAAGTCCAAAAGCTCTATCAGATGCCAAAAACAAACAAACAGTGCTAATATACACTAATTGTGCTGTAACCTTTATCTCTATACTGAAATCTCAGATGGTTAGTTATTCAGCTATTTTGAATCATTAAATGTTGAAGTCTGGGATGCCGTTAGACTGGAGACTGTAATGTACACTATGGCTTTTGAAAAGCTTAAATGTGTGACTTGAATCAACAGTGTTCATAAATGGTTGTTGAGTATTCTCATGAAACAAGATAGAGGAAGTAGAAGTAGAGGCTTCGACCCGAAACAGAGTTAAGGTGCAGTAAAATGATCTGTTGTTCTGTGAATGTTCACTGGTGAATTCAGTCATTTCAATATGAATTCACACGATCAGCAATTTCGTTTGTGGTCAAAAATGTCACTATGGGACCAAGTTGGTGTGAGGTACTTAACGAGTTAGAAAAGTGAAAAGGTACAGCATCGTTTTCCGTGTGTTTTTCCTCTTTTCTGGTGGATGGTCCAGGCACTTCGATGATTTTCAGGTCTACAGGAGGATTTTTATTCTTGGTCAAACTTGGATTTTAGCTTACCGAGATCCCTGCAAAATACAAAATTTACTGTTAGTAATGTTATTAAAGTGATAGTTGTGAAATTTAAATAATTTCCTCAGCCTTGTGACGTTCCAAACCTGTTTGACTTTCTGTCTGTGGACCCAAAAGCAGATCTCAGGCATAATGCAACCCCAGTCACCATTCAGTTTCACTGCATGAAACACAAGAAGAAAACAATTGTGTAAACCATTCATGAAACCATTCTTATGCACACTTGTCTAGTTCAATTCAATGCAACAATTTATGTAAAAATGGTTAAGCTCCAAAAATGTCCCAGAAAAGATCCTAAAAATAATCAATGAGTTCACAACTCATGTGTTATGGGTTGTGTTGCAAGTCTTCTGAAGCCTAATTGCTTTTTCCTATTTATTTATTTTTTTGTCGAAAAAGACTAAACTTGAAGTTATAATTCAGAGTTAAAATGTCTATAGCATTTTTTGTGAATCAAACCTGTGATATTATTTTTCTGAGTAACATGAATGAGATTTGAGATCATGAGAAAAGATTTTCAGAGAGTAACTGATTAAAAAACACAAGTACACAGTCAAACAATACAATTTCACACAGAGAAAGTTCATAGTAATAAAGTACTTGCATGTGGTGCAGGTAACTTACTGTAACGTTAATTCAATGTTGCCACTGAAATGTTCAGATTATTTTAGAAATGTAATGGTTGTTCTGGGGAAACAAAAGAACAAAGCTGATTATTCACAACATAATATTTATTGACCAGTAAATGGCTTTAAAATGGTATTTGAGAGATTGAGGGCACCTTAAGTAAAGTTAGGCTAAACAAAAACAGAGCAAACTATAACCTGTTTTTGTTATTCATAACAAACGCCAAGAATCAGAGAATTTTCTAAATTAGTTAGGCTATATCAGCAATTTGAAGACACAGTTGTACAAAATATGTTGAATTGAATGACTAAATCAATCTAAGACAATAAGTCAATCCAGGCCCGGCGTCAAGGGGGGGCTTGGGGGGGCTTAGCCCCCCCTAAGATGATCTCAAGCCCCCCTTGCGGTGATCTGAATGATGATTATGTGACTGAGCGTTCGTGCAGGGTTCGCCTAAACACTTTATGAATAAGATAACAATAAACGAGAACTGCCTGAACTGTTCTTTACTTTAGGCTATTAAACGTCTTTTCACACACATGTGAGAGGAAAATCCGAAGACCGTGACACCCCAAGTACGCAATGCATGACCTTAATTGCCTATCTACTAGCCCCGAGGTTAAAATGCATTGCACACATAGAACGAGCGCCAGCACATCCAGAATTAATGTGCATATACACAATCAAACATAAGGTCTGTTACAATTATTAGGCTACTTTTATTATCAAATCAATATTAGGCTACAATTAATTAGCCCCGCAATAATCTCATAGCGTATCACTGCATAACCGACGCGCAGCGATGAAGATGTTATATTAGTCCTCATTTAAAAAACAACGTGTTTAACATGAAATAATTCTCATTTTTTTCACCATGGGCCACAAGAGAAATATTAAGAAAATAAATTAAGGTTATAGGCCTATACGTTATCAGCACATGTTAAGTAGATTCAGCTCTCATCGGTCAGTTTTTAGTTTCACTTTCTATAGTGAAAAATTGAATGGGATTTGATAGTACTTCTCCACCGACATAACTCACCTTCGCTCAAAGTGCTCGCCTTCATAGTTTAAAACGCAAATGTCAAATGTTGCGACGTGACGTTTTTCTTTTTCAACAATTGCGCAGAATGATGGACAACAATCACATTTCGCCGCGATATCCCCACGAAATATTTCCAATCACATTTCGCGCACGTCTTATTAACCCCCCCCCCCCCCCCCCCGTCACGCAAGCCCACCTAAAAATTGTAAAAGCCCCCCCAAGTAGTTTGTCCTGGAGCCGGGACTGAGTCAATCATTTCCATTTGTTCATTAGATCAACGTAGTTAGCATCGCGGCTAAAACCTTCATACCAGATACTGTGCAATAAACGAGTGGTAAACACTGTAAAAACGTAGTAATGTATAATAAATTTAGTTTATATATATGTGTGTTTAAATATATAGTGAGTAGACTCTGTATTTATATTTATTTGGCGAGTTTACAAACCTTGTAATGGAGAGCCGAATAAACGGCGGAAGCTTTGATGAGAGGAGCCGTTACTTTCCTGATGACGATCAGCTGAGCTTTGTTGCGCGCGAGCAGCGCGAGGATCACTGAAGCGACGACAGCAGAGGAATAGCAGCAGTTTCGTGACTGAATAATACTTTTCTCCTCCTGCTTCTTCTTCTTCATATAATATTATTATTATTTAGTGTTGTTGTTTAAGGTTTAAATGACTTAATAAAATAGGCCTATAATAAATACATGTAAGCTACCCAAGTGAAAAAGACTATAGTTACTGTTAAATGTATTAAAAATGCATTAAAGTATATTTGTATTGTAGGTCTACTAAAAACACACTCAAGTACATTTTTAATACATTTAATAGTACATCTTTTTCACCTGGGTATGTATACTGAATCAAACTTGCCTATAATAATAATAATAATAATAATGCATTAAAGTAGGCTATATTTGTATTGTAGGTCTACTAAAAACACACTCAAGTACATTTTTAATACATTTAATAGTACGTCTTTTTCACCTGGGTATGTATACTGAATCAAACTTAAGTAGCCTATAATAATAATAATAATAATAATAATAGGATAATAATAATAATAATAGAATAATAATCTAATTCGGGCCTCACTGAACCATTGGGTTCCTCCAGATGCTGGCTTTAACATAAGAGATCTTCCAGGAACCACTTAAATGTTAAAAGATCTTCCAATAACCCTTTTATCGCATTTAAGTTCCTCTATTTTCCCCCAAAGCACTTCGAGGTCTCATGGTAATGAAAAGGTGACTCCAGAACCTCTGAAGTAAATACAAAGTGCTTAAAGGATCCCATAAGTTCCAGCAAGAACCTCAAAGATTGTCAATGCTCCTCCAGTAACCCTACTATAGGAGAAAGAGCTTTGAGGCACCAAAATTACATTTTGAAGTTCCTTGAGTATCCAACAGGATACTTGAGGCTCCTTTAGTTTTTACAGTGTACATCTGACCTGAAACTTTATGCTCAATAAGTCTTAGAGAATCAGAACAATTCAAATAAATTTACTAACATTATCATATCTGTTTTACCTCCTCTACATCAGGATGTCCAGCCTGTATGCAGTGTCGGATCCAGTGGCTAGATGGCGGGAGATGATTCATTAGACCACTGATTGCATCTCATCATTAGATGCATGATTAATTAATTTTATTAATTATAATGGTTTTATTATCATATTAAATAATTTGTTTCAATATCTAGATATATTAATATATCTAGAAATTGATATATATATATATATATATATATATATATATATATATATATATATATATATATATATATATATATATATATATATATATATATATATGGATTAATTATATGGAATAATGAATTAAATATATTAATATCATATATTAGTTTAAATAAGAGTTTTATTATAGTATGTACGCCGTGCCAGAGGAGGATGGGCTCCCCCTGTTGAGTCTGGTTCCTCTCAAGGTTTTTTTCCTTGCCGTTAAGGCAAGATCTCCCTTAAGGAGTTTTTTCCTTGCCACTGTCGCCATTGGCTTGCTCACTGGGGGTGTTGTGCCAGGTCCTGTCCCTCCCGGGTCTACCGACCAGGGTTGCCAAAAAAATAAATAAATAAATGTTTGTGAATTGACAGATATTATCATATAAATTATAAAAGTTTACATTTGATTCATTTTAAATCAAATTAAATCATATTATAACTTAGTCACTTAAAATAAAGCAGTAAGCCCTGTGAAGCCATTGTATATAGTGATTTCAGAACAGCTTATGGGCTTTGTTAAAATGTTCTGAAATCAGTGTAGATCATGACTTCACTGGGGTTATGGGCTTATTCCTTTTATAAATTTGCAGCAATAGACTGAATAGAGTAATACAAAATATTTTAAAATGTACTTTTGTGAGTAGAAACGTTTACCTGTATTCTGCCAAAATTAAAGTTTGAGGGTTAGAAATGATAAAAGCAAAGAATTTAAAACAAGAAAATTGAAAGTGAAGAATTTAAAACAAATGTTTGTGTTGTGTAAAATGAGGTATCAAATAAGCTTTTATAAATTATAAATTGTATTATTAATTGCAACAGTAATGCCTTCCATTTTTATAATCTTAGGGGTAATGCTGCAAAGATCATTTTAATATAAATCATATCTAATAACTAGAACAACACTAGGATCTAATCCATTTGCTGGGTGGGATTTGGCACAACAGGTCTTTAAAAAAATCTTTTAAATAAACATTTGGTTAATTGGTACATACTGTGTTTTTGTCTTTATTGAATGTTGTTGAAAGTTACTCATTGTCACATTATGAATATTTTCTTGTGAACTTCAGAGAAGATCCAGGTATATTCACAGATGGTTCTTTAAGATGGGAAGAGGCCGGGTCATTTAAAAGCTTACATTTAAATGAGCTTTATATTCTCAACATTTATAAAATCAAGACCAATACATGTACAGGATATCAACGATCAATTATTGTTTGATGCTTTGAAAAGAATAGCATGCATTCATATTCAGACACACCTGTTAACGTGTCTTTATACAGCTTCACTGAACAGCATCCAAATGGCATTTTAATACAGAAGTGTGCATAATTGGAGGAATATTGATACATTTAGAAGTCTGTTTCATTTATTTAGACAAAATAATTATTTCTATTCATGTTCAAATAAACTGTGCGATCTGATGAGCAGAAGTGGCTTCTAGCGATTGCTGTTATGACCAAAGTAGGTAGGTGTGGTGTCATATTATAATTTTAAACTAAAGAACAGTTGTTGTTTTTACATAACAAAAAAAAACAATAAAAAAAAAATATTAAAAAAAACAATAAAAATGAATGATAATTTAACACACTTGAATGATTATTTTAAACAAAAAAAGGAAAATGTGCAGTATGATCTATGGGGTGTCACAGTTAAGTGCCTTTTATAAAGTAACTATACATGCGTCCTCTGTCCTTCACACAAACGAATCTGCCATTTAAAACAATACAAATGATGCACTGTTGCTCAGTATTAAGTTATAGATTGTGCTGTATGATTTCTTTTAATTTGCTACGAGCTGGATACACAAGAAGCACGTGCAGGGACGCATGCTTATCATGTTGTCATCTTGCTAAAAATTAGCTAACTGCACCCTAGCAACCGAGTGGCGAGTTTTGCCACTGCAAGCACCATTTCACATTTTCTTCAGGAAATGTACATTCTAGTTAGTGGTGCTTGCTGAAAGCAAGGCATCACTATTGTTATTGCTCATACTTATTATTAATGGTGCTTGCTGAAAGCAAGGCATCATTAGTGTTCTCTTGCATACTTATTAGTGGTGCTTGCTGAAAGCAAGGCATCACTATTGTTATTGCTCATACTTATTATTATTAGTGGTGCTTGCTGAAAGCAAGGCATCACTATTGTTATTGCTCATACTTATTAGTGGTGCTTGCTGAAAGCAAGGCATCACTAGTGTTCTCTTGCATACTTATTAGTGGTGCTTGCTGAAAGCAAGGCATCACTAGTGTTCTCTTGCATACTTATTAGTGGTGCTTGCTGAAAGCAAGGCATCACTATTGTTATTGCTCATACTTATTAATGGTGCTTGCTGAAAGCAAGGCATCATTAGTGTTCTCTTGCATACTTATTATTCTTCTTCTTATTAATGGTGCTTGCTGAAAGCAAGGCATCATTAGTGTTCTCTTGCATACTTATTAGTGGTGCTTTTCAAAGCAACACTATTGTTATTGCTCATACTTATATTCCACACAAAGTTTGGCGCGTAATGCGCCCCGCACCGTTTGTCACAGACCCCTGAGTGAGGTGTCAAATTGACCGGCTCATTGAGGAGAGGTGTGCTATGACTTTTCTAAGCGATCGGGTGTACGATGTTCGCACAGCGGCCAAAAAAGCGGCCAAAAAAGTCCCATTGACTTAACATTGGGCATTCTAAAAATATTCAAATCCAAACCGACGTTTTCACACACACAGACTCCAAAGAAAATGTCAGAACACCTAGCAACTGCCTAGCAACCACCCAGAACACCCTAGCAACACCCTAGCATCCACCCAGAATACTATAGCAACTGCCTAGCAACACCATAGCAACCACCCAAAACACCCTAGCAACCACCTAGCAACGCCCTAGCAACCACCAAGAATACCCTAGCAACCGCCTAGCAACCACCCAGAATACCCTAGCAACTGCCTAGCAACACCATAGCAACCACCCAGAACACCTTAGCAACCACCTAGCAACGCCCTAGCAACCACACAGAACACCCTAGCAACGCCCTAGCAACCACCAAGAATACCCTAGCAACCACCTCGCAACCGCCTAGCAACCACCCAGAATACCCTAGCAATCACCTAGCAACACCATAGCAACCACCCAGAATACCCTAGCAACCACCTAGCAACGCCCTAGCAACCACCCAGAATACCCTAGCAACCGCCTAGCAACACCATAGCAACCACCCATAACACCCTAGCAACTGCCAAGCAACCATCCAGAACACCCTAGCAACCGCCTAGCAACGCCCTAGCAACCTCCCAGAACACCCTAGCAACCACCCAGATTACCCTAGCAACCGCCTAGCGACACCATAGCGACCACCCAGAACACCCTAGCAACCGCCTAGCAACCACCCAGAACACCCTAGCAACTGCCTAGAAACCATCCAGAACACTGAATGTCACAGAGGCATGGGAGTTGGTTTATATCATTCAAAGTGACAAGAAGCCTTTGGAGTTTCATGTTTGGCAGCTGACAAGCCACTCCCTAGCAACCAAACAGAGTACCCTAGCAACCAAAATCCAAAGAGGGATATATTCCATTCTGAATGTCGCAGAGGCATGGGAGTTGGTTTATATCATTCATAGTGACAAGAAGCCTTTGGAGTTTCATGATTGGCAGCTGACAAGCCACTCCCTAGCAACCAAACAGAGTACCCTAGCAACCAAAATCCAAAGAGGGATATCTTCCATTCTGAATGTCACAGAGGCATGGGAGTTGGTTTATATCATTCATAGTGACAAGAAGCCTTTGGAATTTCATCACTGGCAGCTGCCAAGTAACTCCATAGCAACCAAAAAGAGTACCCTAGCAACCGTTTAGCAAAACGTATATCTCTGCATCAAAACATAGTATAGAGATGGGACTTGGCTCTTTTGACTAAATCATGGTAAACTATGGTAAATCATCCTAGAATCATAGTAAATCATACTAAAACATGGTAAATCATGGTATACTATAGTAAATCATAGTAAACTATGGTAAATCGTGGTAAATCATGGTAAACTATGGTAAATCATGCTAGAATCATAGTAAATCATACTTGAACATGGTAAATCATGGTATACTATAGTAAATCATGGTAAACTATGGTAAATCATGGTAAACTATGGTAAACTATGATAAATCATGGTAAACTATGATAAATCATGCTAGAATCAGTAAATCATACTGGAACATGGTAAATCATGGTATACTATAGTAAATCATGGTAAAGTATGGTAAATCGTGGTAAATCATGGTAAACTATGGTAAATCATGCTAGAATCAGTAAATCATACTTGAACATGGTAAATCATGGTATACTATAGTAAATCATGGTAAAGTATGGTAAATCGTGGTAAATCATGGTAAACTATGGTAAATCATGCTAGAATCAGTAAATCATACTTGAACATGGTAAATCATGGTATACTATAGTAAATCATGGTAAACTATGGTAAATCGTGGTAAATCATGGTAAACTATGATAAATAATGCTAGAATCAGTAAATAATACTTGAACATGGTAAATCATGGTATACTATAGTAAATCATGGTAAACTATGGTAAATCGTGGTAAATCGTGGTAAATCATGGTAATCTATGAAAAATCATGCTAGAATCAGTAAATCATACTTGAACATGGTAAATCATGGTATACTATAGTAAATCATGGTAAACTATGGTAAATCGTGGTAAATAATGGTCAAATATGGTAAATCATGGTAAACTATGGTAAATCATGCTAGAATCAGTAAATCATACTTGAACATGGTAAATCATGATATACTATAGTAAATCATGGTAAATCGTGGTAAATCATGGTAAACTATGGTAAATCATGCTAGAATCAGTAAATCATACTTGAACATGGTAAATCATGGTATACTATGGTAAATCGTGGTAAATCATGATAAATCATGGTAAACTATGGTAAATCGTGGTAAACTATGGTAAATCATGGTAAACTATGGTAAATCATGCTAGAATCAGTAAATTATACTTGAACATGGTAAATCGTGGTATACTATAGTAAATCATGGTAAACTATGGTAAATCGTGGTAAATCATGGTAAACTATGGTAAATCATGCTAGAATCAGTAAATCATACTTGAACATGGTAAATCATGGTATACTATGGTAAATCGTGGTAAATCATGGTAAACTATGGTAAATCTTGGTAAACTATGGTAAATCATGGTAAACTATGGTAAATCATGCTAGAATCAGTAAATTATACTTGAACATGGTAAATCGTGGTATACTATAGTAAATCATGGTAAACTATGGTAAATCGTGGTAAATCATGGTAAACAATGCTAAATCATGCTAGAATCAGTAAATCATACTTGAACATGGTAAATCATGGTATACTATAGTAATCATGGTAAACTATGGTAAACTGTGGTAAATCATGATAAACTATGGTAAATTATGCTTGAATCAGTAAATCATACTTGAACATGGTAAATCATGGTATACTATAGTAAATCATGGTAAACTATGGTAAATCATGGTAAACTATGGTAAATCATGCTTGAATCAGTAAATCATACTTGAACATGGTAAATCATGGTATACTATAGTAAATCATGGTAAACTATGGTAAATCATGGTAAACTATTGTAAATCATGGTAAGCTATGCTAGCCATGTGGTAAAAGCATGCTAGCATCATCCTAGCAACATAATAATCATGCTAGCAATATGCTAATCATGCTAACATGGTGCTAGCATTATGTTAGTCACATGCTTATCATGCTAGCATGATGTTAATTTTGTTATCATCTTGCTAAAATCTAGCTAACCGCACCCTAGCAACTGAGTGGCGAGTTTTGCCACTGCAAGCACCACTTCACATTTTCTTCAGGAAATGTACATTCTAGTTAGTGGTGCTTTTTTGAAAGCATCACTATTGTTATTGCTCATACTTATTATTCTTATTATTATTATTATTATTATTATTCTGGACAAAGTTTGGCGCGAAACTCGCCCCGCATCGTTTGTCACAGACCCCTGAGTGAAGTGTCAAATCGACCGGCTCATTGAGGAGAGGTGTGCTATGACTTTTCTAAGCGATCGGGTGTACGATGTTCGCACAGCGGACGAAAAAGCGGCCAAAAAAGTCCCCATTGACTTTACATTGGGCATTCTAAAAAAATTCAAATCCCAACCGACGTTTTCACACACACACCACTCCAAAGGGCCTGACACCCCTGCGTCTCTCCCTCTCTCTCTCCCTCAGAGGATTTATATTATCAAGCAGCCAATAAGTTATGGCCTAAAATCTTCATAGCCACACCCTAGCAACCAGTTTCAGCACCCTAGCAACCACTAAGAGCTCCCTAGCAACCACCCTAAACCAAAAAAAAACATTTTTTTATTTTTTTTATATTTTTTAAAGCAATTTTACTCTCGTGGCCTTGCGATATCGCTCCATGCTTGTGCCTATTCGGCCATAGGCACGAGGCCGCAGGCCTCGTGCCGTACTGAAGGCACTCGTTATTAAAGATTTTAATAACTCTATAAAAACTCCATAGTAACCATATTTGACAACTACCAACCACCTAGTAACACCATAGCAACTAACAAAAACACCTTAGCAACCACCCTGAACACCCTAGCAACGTCTAGAAATGCTCTAGTAACCACAAAAAACTCTAGCAAGCACCCAGAACACCCTAGCAACTGCCTAGCAACCACCTAGAACACCTAGCAACTGCCTAGCAACCACCCAGAACACCTAGCAACCACCCAGAACACCCTAGCAACTGCCTAGCAATGCCCTAGTATCCACCCAGAATACCATAGCAACTGCCTAGCAACACCATAGCAACCACCCAGAACACCCTAGCAACCATCTAGCAACGCCCTAGCAACCACCAAGAATACCCTAGCAACTGCCTAGCAACCACCAAGAATACCCTAGCAACTGCCTAGCAACCACCCAGAAAACCTTAGCAACTGCCTAGCAACACCATAGCAACCACCCAGAACACCCTAGCAACCACCTGGCAACAGCATCTTGTTAAAAACATAATGGCAACATGCTAATCAAGCTAGCATCATGCTAGCAACATGCTAATCAAGCTAGCATCATGCTAACAACATGCTAATCATGCTAGCATTATGCTACCAACATGCTAATAAAGCTAGCATCATGCTAACAACATGCTAATCAAGCTAGCATAATGTTAGCATCATGCTAATCAAGCTAGCATCATGCTAGCAACATGCTAATAATGCTAGCATTATGCTAATCAAGCTAGCATCATGCTAGCATCATGCTAACAACATGCTAATCAAGCTAGCATAATGCTAGCATCATGCTAATCAAGCTAGCAACATGCTAATCATGCTAGCAACATGCTAATCATGTTAGCATCTAGCTAAAAACATGCTAGCAAACATGCTAATCATGCTAGCATCTTGTTAAAAGCATGCTAGCAACATGCTAATCATGCTAGCATCATCCAACCAACATGCTAATCATGCTAGCAACATGCTAATCATGCTAGCATCATTCTAACAACATGTTAATCATAGTAAATCATGCTGGAATGTGGTAAATCGTAATAAATCATCTTAGAATCATGGTAAATCGTGGTAAATAATGCTAAAACGTGGTATCTCATGGTATCACAACATGGTAATTGTGTTAGCATCTGCCCAGTGGCGAATTTTGCCACTGCAAGCACCACTTCACATTTTCTTCAGGAAATGTACATTCTAGTTATTATTCTTATTATTCCGGACAAAAGTTTGGCGCGAAACTCGCCCCGCACCATTTGTCACAGACCCCTGAGTGAAGTGTCAAATCGACCGGCTCATTGAGGAGAGGTGTGCTATGACTTTTCTAAGCGATCGGGTGTACGATGTTCGCACAGCGGACGAAAAAGCGGCCAAAAAAGTCCCCATTGACTTTACATTGGGCATTCTAAAAATATTTGAATCCCAACCGACGTTTTCACACACACACCACTCCAAAGGGCCTGACAGCCCTGCGTCTCTCCCTCTCTCTCTCCCTCAGAGGATTTATATTATCAAGCAGCCAATAAGTAATTTCCTTAAATCTTCATAGCCACACCCTAGCAACCAGTTTTAGCACCCTAGCAACCACTAAGAGCTCCCTAGCAACCACCCTAAACCAAAAAAAAAATTTTTGTACATTTTTTTGTATTTTTTAGCGCAATATTACACTCGTGGCCTTGCGATATTGCTCCATGCTTGTGCCTATTCAGCAATAGGCACGAGGCCGCAGGCCGAGTGCCGTACTGAAGGCACTCGTTATTAAAGATTTTAATAACTCTATAAAAACTCCATAGTAACCATCTTTGACAACTACCAACCACCTAGTAACAAAATAGCAACTACCAAAAATACCTTAGCAACCATCCTGAACACCCTAGCAACGTCTAGAAACGCTCTAGTAGATCATAGAAACACCAAGGTGGTCTCGTTTCACTCAGGGCATCAAATGGCCAATCATGAATCACCTCAACACTTCCTAGCCCCTCCCTAGCAACCATTGTCGAGCACCTTAGCAACCAAAATCCTAGAGGGATATCTTCTATTCTGAATGTCACAGAGGCATGGAAGTTGGTTTATATCATTCATA
This sequence comes from Scardinius erythrophthalmus, assembly GCF_964197995.2. NCBI lineage: Eukaryota > Metazoa > Chordata > Actinopteri > Cypriniformes > Leuciscidae > Scardinius > Scardinius erythrophthalmus. Next base: position 23,778,478 of record NC_138228.1, on the reverse strand, counting down.
GTAACAAAAAGCCTTTGCAGTTTCATCATTGGCAGCTGCCAAGTAACTCCATAGCAACCAAACAGAGTACCCTAGTAACCAAAATCCAAAGAGGGATATCTTCCATTCTGAAAGTCACACAGGCATGGGAGTTGGTTTATATCATTCATAATGACAAGCAGCCTTTGGAGTTTTATGATTGGCACCTGCCAAGTCACTCCCTTGCAACCAAACAGAGGACCCTAGCAACCAAATTCCAAAGAGGGATATCTTCCATTCTGAATGTCACAGAGGCATGGGAGTTGGTTTAAATCATTTATACTGACAATCAGCCTTTGGAGTTTCATCATTGGCACCTGCCAAGTCACTCCCTGGCAACCAAACAGAGGACCCTAGCAACTGTTTATCATGACCCATGTCTCTGCATCAGAACATCACATAGAGATGGGGGTTGGCTCTTTTGTTTTGGTTGGGAAACTGTCTGTAACTATCACCATGGTAACTGATTTCACACCCTAGCAACCGTTTAGAGCCACCTAGCAACCATATTGCAACATATAGAAGCCATATTTCAGCTCCACAACATTGTACAGACATGGTTGTTGGCTCGAATGCAATCATGTACAACACCCTAGCAACCAAGTGGAGAGTTTTGCCACTGCAAGCACCACTTCACATTTTCTTCAGGAAATGTACATTCTAGTTAGTGGTGCTTGCTGAAAGCAAGGCATCACTATTGTTATCCTCCATACTTATTATTATTATTCTTCTTATTATTCTGGACAAAGTTTGGCGCGTAATGCGCCCCGCACCGTTTGTCTCAGACCCCTGAGTGAGGCATCAAATCGACCGGCTCATTGAGGAGAGGTGTGGTATGACTTTTCTAAGCGGTCGGGTGTACGATGTTCGCACAGCGGACGAAAAAGCGGCCAAAAAAGTCCCATTGACTTTACATTGGGCATTCTAAAAAAATTCAAATCCAAACCGACGTTTTCACACACACAGACTCCAAAGGGCCTGACACCCCTGCGTCTCTCCCTCTCTCTCTCCCTCAGAGGATTTATATTATCAAGCAGCCAATAAGTAATGGCCTAAAATCTTCATAGCCACACCCTAGCAACCAGTTACAGCACCCTAGCAACCACTAAGAGCTCCATAGCAACCACCCTAAACAAAAAAAAAAACATTTTTTTATTTTTTTTTATTTTTTAAAGCAATTTTACTCTTGTGGCCTTGCGATTTCGCTCCATGCTTGTGCCTATTCGGCCATAGGCACGAGGCCGCAGGCCGAGTGCCGTACTGAAGGCACTCGAAATTAAAGATTTTAAGAACTCTATAAAAACTCCATAGTAACCATATTTGACAACTACCAACACCTAGTAACACCATAGCAACTACCAAAAATACCTTAGCGACCACCCTGAACACCCTAGCAACGTCTAGAAATGCTCTAGTAACCACCAAAAAACTCTAGCAACCACCCAGAACACCCTAGCAACTGCCTAGCAACCACCCAGAACACCTAGCAACTGCCTAGTAACGCCCTAGCATCCACTCAGAATACCATAGCAACTGCCTAGCAACACCATAGCAACCACCCAGAACACCCTAGCAACTGCCTAGCAACACCATAGCAACCACCCAGAACACCCTAGCAACTGCCTAGCAACCACCAAGAATACCCTAGCAACTGCCTAGCAACCACCCAGAACACCTTAGCAACTGCCTAGCAACACCATAGCAACCACCCAGAACACCCTAGCAACCACCTGGCAACAGCATCTTGCTAAAAACATGGTAGCAACATGCTAATCATGCTAGCATCATGCTAGCAACATGCTAATCAAGCTAGCATTATGCTACCAACATGCTAATAAAGCTAGCATCATGCTAGCAACATGCTAATAAAGCTAGCATCATGTTAGCAACATGCTAATAAAGCTAGCATAATGCTAGCAACATGTTAATCAAGCTAGTATCAACACCATAGCAACCACCCAGAACACCCTAGCAACGCCCTAGCAACCACCCAGAATACCCTAGCAACACCATAACAACCACCCAGAACACCCTAGCAACCGCCTAGCAACACCATAGCAACCACTCAGAATACCATAGCAACCACTCAGAATACCCTAGCAACACCATAGCAACCACCCAGAATACCCTAGCAACCGCCTAGCAACACCATAGCAACCACCCAGAACACCCTAGTAACTGCCTAGCAACGCCCTAGCAACCACCAAGAATACCCTAGCAACCGCCTAGCAACACCATAGCAACCACCCAGAACACCCTAGCAATGCCCTAGCAACCACCCAGAATACCCTAGCAACGCCCTAGCAACCACCCAGAATACCATAGCAACCACCTAGAACACCCTAGCAACTGCCTAGCAACGCCCTAGCAACCACCCAGAACACCCTAGCTACCGCCTAGCAACACCCTAGCAACCACCCAGAATACCCTAGAAACTGCCTAGCAACACCATAGCAACCACCCATAATACCCTAGCAACTGCCTAGCAACCACCCAGAACACCCTAGCAACCACCTGAACAACATGAATAAGCCATATCTCAGCACCAGAACATCGTACAGACATGTTTGTTGGCTTGTATGCAATCATGTACCACACTCTAGCAACCGAGTGGCGAGTTTTGCCACTGCAAGCACCATTTCACATTTTCTTCAGGAAATGTACATTCTAGTTATTCTTATTATTATTATTCTGGACAAAGTTTGGCGCGAAACTCGCCCCGCACCGTTTGTCACAGACCCCTGAGTGAAGTGTCAAATCGACCGGCTCATTGAGGAGAGGTGTGCTATGACTTTTCTAAGCGATCGGGTGTACGATGTTCGCACAGCGGACGAAAAAGCGGCCAAAAAAGTCCCCATTGACTTTACATTGGGCATTCTAAAAATATTTGAATCCCAACCGACGTTTTCACACACACACCACTCCAAAGGGCCTGACAGCCCTGCGTCTCTCCCTCTCTCTCTCCCTCAGAGGATTTATATTATCAAGCAGCCAATAAGTAATTTCCTTAAATCTTCATAGCCACACCCTAGCAACCAGTTTTAGCACCCTAGCAACCACTAAGAGCTCCCTAGCAACCACCCTAAACCAAAAAAATTTTTTTTTTTACATTTTTTTGTATTTTTTTACGCAATATTACACTCGTGGCCTTGCGATATTGCTCCATGCTTGTGCCTATTCAGCCATAGGCACGAGGCCGCAGGCCTCGTGCCGTACTGAAGGCACTCGTTATTAAAGATTTTAATAACTCTATAAAAACTCCATAGTAACCATCTTTGACAACTACCAACCACCTAGTAACAAAATAGCAACTACCAAAAATACCTTAGCAACCATCCTGAACACCCTAGCAACGTCTAGAAACGCTCTAGTAGATCATAGAAACACCAAGGTGGTCTCGTTTCACTCAGGGCATCAAATGGCCAATCATGAATCACCTCAACACTTCCTAGCCCCTCCCTAGCAACCATTGTCGAGCACCTTAGCAACCAAAATCCTAGAGGGATATCTTCTATTCTGAATGTCACAGAGGCATGGAAGTTGGTTTATATCATTCATAGTAACAAAAAGCCTTTGCAGTTTCATCAATGGCAGCTGTCAAGCAACTCCATAGCAACCAAACAGATTACCCTAGCAACCAAAATTCAAAGAGGGATATCTTCCATTCTGAATGTCACAGAGGCATGGGAGTTTGTTTATGTCATTCATACTGAAAAGCAGCCTTTGGAGTTCATCATTAGCAGCTGCCAAGCCACTCCATAGCAACCAAACAGAGTACCCTAGCAACTATTTAGCAAGACCTATATCTCTGTATCAGAGCATCGTATAGAGATGAGGGAAGGTTTATATAATTCAATATTGACAAGAAGCCTTTGGAGTTTCATGATTGGCAGCTGCCAAGCCACTCCCTAGCAACCAATCATAGTACCCTAGCAACCAAAATCCAAAGAGGGATATCTTCCAGTCTGAATGTCACAGAGGCATGGGAGTTGGTTTATATCATTCATAGTAACAAAAAGCCGTTGCAGTTTCATCAATGGCAGCTGTCAAGCAACTCCATAGCAACCAAACAGATTACCCTAGCAACCAAAATTCAAAGAGGGATATCTTCCATTCTGAATGTCACAGAGGCATGGGAGTTGGTTTATGTCATTCATACTGACAAGAAGCCTTTGGTGTTTCATGATTGGCAGCTGCCAAGCAACTCCATAACAACCAAACAGAGTACCCTAGCAACCAAAATCCAAACAGGGATCTCTTCCATTCTGAATGTCACAGAGGCATGGGAGTTGGTTTATATCATTCATACTGACAAGAAACCTTTGGAATTTCATCATTGGCAGCTGCCAAGTAACTCCATAGCAACCAAACAGAGTACCCTAGTAACCAAAATCCAAAGAGGGATATCTTCCATTCTGAAAGTCACACAGGCATGGGAGTTGGTTTATATCATTCATAATGACAAGCAGCCTTTGGAGTTTTATGATTGGCACCTGCCAAGTCACTCCCTTGCAACCAAACAGAGGACCCTAGCAACCAAATTCCAAAGAGGGATATCTTCATGTACAACACCCTAGCAACCAAGTGGAGAGTTTTGCCACTGCAAGCACCACTTCACATTTTCTTCAGGAAATGTACATTCTAGTTAATGGTGCTTGCTGAAAGCAAGGCATCATTAGTGTTCTCTTGCATACTTATTATTCTTCTTATTATTATTCTGGACAAAGTTTGGCGCGAAACTCGCCCCGCACCGTTTGTCTCAGACCCCTGAGTGAGGTGTCAAATCGACCGGCTCATTAAGGAGAGGTGTGCTATGACTTTTATAAGTGATCGGGGGTGCGGTGTTCGCCCCAGGGGCGAAAAAGCGGCCAAAAAAGTCCCATTGACTTAACATTGCGACGAACTTTGACCACACGTAGCTCTGAGCGAGGATTTCGCAGAAACGTGTGATTTGCCACATTTGAAGAGGCTGACAGGCTCTGTAAGAACATACCTCACAATGGGGTAAAAGTTGCACCCCTGGGGGGCAGGAGCGTCCCAAAGTTGCCCCATTGACTTACTATGGGGAAGGAATGTCCCGTGAAACACACATGCTTTTCCTACTATGGTAAATTGCATAGGGATTTTGTATTGAACGTAGCTCTGGATCACAGTGTCAGAGAGACAAGGGGGCGGGCTCATTTTACTCAGACGGCCAATCAGTCTCTAAGGATCATTGTGAAGCTATCAAGCCACGCCCTAGCAACCATTTAGAGCCCCTTAGCAACAAGTCCCATAGACTTACATTGAAAGAGATCAAAGGGATATCTCTGGACTGAATTGTCATAGAAACATGGGGGTGGTCTCAGTTGACTCGGGGCAGCAAACAGCCAATCATGAATCACCTCAACACTTCCTAGCCCCTCCCTAGCAACCATTGTCGAGCACCTTAGCAACCAAAATCCAAAGAGGGATATCTTCCATTCTGAATGTCACAGAGGCATGGGAGTTGGTTTATATCATTCATAGTGACAAGCAGCCTTTGCAGTTTCATCATTGGCAGCTGCCAAGCAACTCCATAGCAACCAAACAGAGTACCCTAGCAACCATTTTACAAGACCTGTATCTCTGCATCAGAACATCATAAAGAGATGGGGTTAAGACAAGTTTGACTCAGGGCAGCAAACAGCCATTCATGAGACACCACAACACTTGCTAGCCCCGTCCTAGCAACCATTGTCAAGCACCTTAGCAACCAAAATCCATAGAGGGATATCTTTCATTCTGAATGTCACAGAGGAATGGAAGTTGGTTTATATAATTCATACTGACAAGCAGCCTTTAGAGTTTCATGATTGGCAGCTGCCAAGCCACTCCCTAGCAACCAAACAAAGTACCTTAGCAACCATTTTGCAAGACCTATTTCTCTGCATCAGAACATCGTATAGAGATGGGGCTTGGCTCTTTTGACTCATGCTAGCAAAGAGGAATTCCAACATGCTACACATGCTAGCTGTGAATAGCTACATGCTAATAGCAATTAGGTAAGTGCTAATCATGCCAAGAAAATGCTAAGAACTCCAATAGTAATCATCTGTGACAACTACCAACCACTTAGTAACACCATAGTAACCACCCATAATACCTTAGCAACCACCCTGAACACCCTAGCAACTGCATAGCAACTCCCTAGCAACCACCTAAAATACCCTACTAACCATCTAGCAACACCATAGCAACCACCCAGAACACCCTAGCAACTGCCTAGCAACGCCCTAGCAACCACCCAGAATACCCTAGCAACTGCCTAGCAACGCCCTAGCAACCACCAAGAATACCCTAGCAACCGCCTAGCAACCACCCAGAATACCCTAGCAACCGCCTAGCAACACCATAGCAAACACCCAGAATACCCTAGCAACTGCCTAGCAACACCCTAGCAACCGCCTAGCAACACCATAGCAACCACCCAGAACACCCTAGCAACTGCCTAGCAACGCCATAGCAACCACCCAGAACACCCTAGCAACTACCCAGAATACCCTAGCAACCGCCTAGCAACACCATAGCAACCCCCCAGAATACCCTAGCAACTGCCTAGAAACGCCCTAGCAACCACCCAGAATACCCTAGCAACGCCCTAGCAACCACCCAGAATACCCTAGCAACCGCCTAGCAACGCCATAGCAACCCACCAGAATACCCTAGTAACGCCCTAGCAACCACCCAGAACACCCTAGAAACTGCCTAGCAACGCCATAGCAACCACCCAGAAAACCCTAGCAACTGCCTAGCAACGCCCTAGCAACCACCCAGAATACCCTAGCAACCGCCTAGCAACACCATAGCAACCCCCCAGAATACCCTAGCAACTGCCTAGCAACGCCCTAGCAACCACCAATAATACCCTAGCAACCACCCAGAATACCCTAGCAACCGCCTAGCAACACCATAGCAACCACCCAGAATACCCTAGCAATTGCCTAGCAACGCCCTAGCAACCACCAATAATACCCTAGCAACCACCCATAATACCCTAGCAACCGCCTAGCAACACCATAGCAACCCCCCAGAATACCCTAGCAACACCCTAGCAACCACCTGAACAACACGAATAAGCCTTATCTCAGCACCAGAACATCGTACAGACATGTTTGTTGGCTCGTATGCAATCATGTACCACATTCTATCAACCGAGTGGCGAGTTTTGCCACTGCAAGCACCATTTCACATTTTCTTCAGGAAATGTACATTCTAGTTATTATTATTATCATTCTGGACAAAGTTTGGCGCGAAACTCGCCCCGCACCGTTTGTCACAGACCCCCGAGTGAAGTGTCAAATCGACCGGCTCATTGAGGAGAGGTGTGCTATGACTTTTCTAAGCGATCGGGTGTACGATGTTCGCACAGCGGACGAAAAAGCGGCCAAAAAAGTCCCCATTGACTTTACATTGGGCATTCTAAAAATATTTGAATCCCAACCGACGTTTTCACACACACAGACTCCAAAGGGCCTGACACCCCTGCGTCTCTCCCTCTCTCTCTCCCTCAGAGGATTATATTATCAAGCAGCCAATAAGTAATGGCCTAAAATCTTCATAGCCACACCCTAGCAACCAGTTTTAGCACCCTAGCAACCACTAAGAGCTCCCTAGCAACCACCCTAAACCAAAAAAAAATTTTTTTTACATTTTTTTGTATTTTTTAACGCAATATTACACTCGTGGCCTTGCGATATTGCTCCATGCTTGTGCCTATTCAGCCATAGGCACGAGGCCGCAGGCCGAGTGCCGTACTGAAGGCACTCGTTATTAAAGATTTTAATAACTCTATAAAAACTCCATAGTAACCATCTTTGACAACTACCAACCACCTAGTAACAAAATAGCAACTACCAAAAATACCTTAGCAACCATCCTGAACACCCTAGCAACGTCTAGAAACGCTCTAGTAGATCATAGAAACACCAAGGTGGTCTCGTTTCACTCAGGGCATCAAATGGCCAATCATGAATCACCTCAACACTTCCTAGCCCCTCCCTAGCAACCATTGTCGAGCACCTTAGCAACCAAAATCCTAGAGGGATATCTTCTATTCTGAATGTCACAGAGGCATGGAAGTTGGTTTATATCATTCATAGTAACAAAAAGCCTTTGCAGTTTCATCAATGGCAGCTGTCAAGCAACTCCATAGCAACCAAACAGATTACCCTAGCAACCAAAATTCAAAGAGGGATATCTTCCATTCTGAATGTCACAGAGGCATGGGAGTTTGTTTATGTCATTCATACTGAAAAGCAGCCCTTTGGAGTTCATCATTAGCAGCTACCAAGCCACTCCATAGCAACCAAACAGAGTACCCTAGCAACCAAAATCAAAAGAGGGATATCTTCCATTCTGAATGTCACAGAGGCATGGAAGTTGGTTTATATCATTCATACTGACAAGCAGCCTTTGTAGTTTCATTATTGACAGCTCCCAAGCCACTCCCTAGCAACCAAATAGAGTACCCTAGCAACCAAAATTCAAAGAGGTATATCTTCCATTCTGTATGTCACAGAGGCATGGGAGTTGGATTATATCATTCATACTGACAAGCAGCCTTTGGAGTTTCATGATTGGCAGCTGCCAAGCCACTCCCTAGCAACCAAATAGAGTACCCTAGCAACCAAAATCCAAAGAGGGATATCTTCCATTCTGTATGTCACAGAGGCATGGGAGTTGGTTTATATCATTCATAGTGACAAGAAGCCTTTGGAGTTTCATCATTGGCAGCTGCCTAGCAACTCCATAGCAACCAAATAGAGTACCCTAGCAACCATTTTACAAGACCTACATCTCTGCATCAGAATATTGTATAGACATGGGGGTTGGCTCATTAGTTTCGGTTGGAAAACAGTCTGTAAATATCACCATGGTAACTGTGTATTCACACCCTAGCAACCGTTTAGAACCACCTAGCAACCCTATTGCAACATATAGAAGCCATATTTTAGCTCCACAACATCGTACAGACATGGTTGTTGGCTCATATGCAATCATGTACAACATCCAAATAACCGAGTGGCGAGTTTTGCCACTGCAAGCACCACTTCACATTTTCTTCAGGAAATGTACATTCTAGTTATTATTATTATTCCGAGACTAAAATTTCTATATGAAACTCCTCCTAGAGCTTTAACTCTACATACTCCAAACTCGGCTCAGACACTCAAACTGATCTGACCAAGTGTGCTATATCTTTTCAGACTGATCGGACTTACGGTTTTCCTAAAAATGACGATCAAAACTCGGAAAAACTCCCATTGACTTGCATTGGGGAGTTCTAAAAAATTCAAATTTAGATTCAAACTCACCAACCGACGAAAATTCAAATCAAAATACCTTGAAGACTAAACCAAACTGCCGTTATATATACTATATTAGCCATTGAGACTCATTTAAACTAATGAACTCTAAACTCATACACTTATAAACTAATTAACTTATAAACTCATGAATTCATAGACTTATGAACTCTTTAACTCATGAATTAATAAACTCTGAACTCTTAAACTCATTTAAACTTATAAACTCTAAACTCATTTAAAACTTATAAACTCTAAACTCAAAAACTCTAACACTTATAAACTCATCAATTTATACACTTATAAACTCTAAACTCATAAACTCTGAGTATGTGTGTGTGTGTGTGTGTGTGTGTGTGTGTGTGTGTGTGTGTGTGTGTGTGTGTGTGTGTGTGTGTGTGTGTGTGTGTGAACACACACACACACACACACACACACACACACACACACTAAACTCATTTAAACTTAAACTCTAAACTCATTTAAACTTGTAAACTCAAAACTTGTAAACTACTTTAAACTTCACACCACTTTAAACTTAAGTTTAAAGCTTCCAGCTCCCAAGCAACTCCATAGCAACCAAACTTGAGTACCCTAGCAACCGTTTTGCAAGACCTATATCTCTGTATCAGAACATCATATAGAGATGAGGTTTGGCTCTTTTGACTCATGCTAGCAAACAGCACTTCCAACATGCTACACATGCTAGCAGTGAATAGCTACATGCTAATAGCGATTAGTTAAGTGCTAAATCATTCTAAGAACTCTATAAAAACTCCATAGTAACCATCTGTGACAACTACCTACCACCTAGTAACACCATAGAAACCACCCAAAATACCTTAGCAACCGCCTGAATGCCCTAGCAACCGCCTAGCAACCACCCAGAACACCCTAGCAACCGCCTAGAAACCACCCAGAACACCCTAGCAACCACACAAAGTACCTTAACAACCACCTAGCAACACCCTAGCAACCACCCAAAACACCCTAGCAACACCCTAGCAACCACCCAGAATACCCTAGCAACCACCTAGCAACAGCATAGCAACCACCCAGAACACCCTAGCAACCGCCTAGCAACACCCTAGCAACCACCCAAAATACCTTAGCAACCACCTAGCAACACCATAGCAACCACCCAGAACACCCTAGCAACCGCCTAGCAACACCCTAGCAACCACCAAAACACTCTAGCAACATCCTAGCAACCACCTAGAATACCCTAGCAACCACCTAGCAACACCATAGCAACCACCCAAAACACCCTAGCAACCGCCTAGCAACCACCCAGAACACCCTAGAAACCGCCTAGCAACCACCCAGAACACCCTAGCAACCACACAAAGTACCTTAGCAACCACCTAGCAACACCCTAGCAACCACCCAAAACACCCTAGCAACACCCTAGCAACCACCCAGAATACCCTAGCAACCACCTAGCAACAGCATAGCAACCACCCAGAACACCCTAGCAACCGCCTAGCAACACCCTAGCAACCACCCAAAATACCTTAGCAACCACCTAGCAACACCATAGCAACCACCCAGAACACCCTAGCAACCGCCTAGCAACACCCTAGCAACCACCAAAACACTCTAGCAACATCCTAGCAACCACCTAGAATACCCTAGCAACCGCCTAGCAACACCCTAGCAACCACCCAGAATACCCTAGCAACCGCCTAGCAACACCATAGCAACCACCCAGAACACCCTAGCAACCGCCTAGCAACCACCCAGAATACCCTAGCATCCGCCTAGCAACACCATAGCAACCACCCAGAACACCCTAATTAATTTAAACTAAATTAAACTTCAAACTACTTTAAACTTTAAACTAAATTAAACTTCAAACTACTATAAACTTTAAACTAAATTCAACTTCAAACTACTTTAAACTTTAAACTAATTTAAACTTTAAACTACTTTAAACTTCAAACTATTTTAAACTTCAAACTACTTTAAACTTTAAACTAATTTAAACTTCAAACTTCTTCAAACTTTCTGGTCCGGCTTTCTCAAGCCAACTTAAAGTTTGTCTCGACGAACTTTTTAATCTAGTTATTATTATTCTGTTAAAAACTGTTGACTCAAACTCGTCCTAGAGCTTTAACTCTACATACTCCAAACTCGGCTCAGACCTTCAAACTGTTCTGAAGTTAGTTGCTATATCTTTTTAGACTGATCGGACTTACGGTTTTCCTAAAAATGCCGATCAAAACTTGGAAAAACTCCCATTGACTTACATTGGGGAGTTCTAAAAAATTCAAATCCAGATTCAAACTCACCAACCGACGAAAATTCAAATCTAAATACCTTGAAGACTAAACCAAACTGCCGTTCTATATACTATATTAGCCAATGAGACTCATTTAAACTAATAAACTCTAAACTCATACACTTATAAACTAATTAACTTATAAACTCATGAATTCATAGACTTATGAACTCTTTAACTCATAAATTAATAAACTCTGAACTCTTAAACTCATTTAAACTTATAAAGTCTAAACTCATTTAAACTTATAAACTCTAAACTCATTTAAAACTTATAAACTCTAAACTCAAAAACTCTTACACTTATAAACTCATCAATTTATAGACTTATAAACTCTAAACTCATAAACTCTGAGTGTGTGTGTGTGTGTGTGTGTGTGTGTGTGTGTGTGTGTGTGTGTGTGTGTGTGTGTGTGTGTGTGTGTGTGTGTGTGAACACACACACACACACACACACACACACACACACACACATACACTCTAAACTCATTTAAACTTGTAAACTTGTAAACTCAAAACTCGTAAACTACTTTAAACTTCAAACCACTTTAAACTTCTTAAGTTTAAAGCTTCCAGCTCCCAAGCAACTCCATAGCAACCAAACTTGAGTACCCTAGCAACCGTTTTGCAAGACCTATATCTCTGTATCAGAACATCGTATAGAGATGAGGCTTGGCTCTTTTGACTCATGCTAGCAAACAGCACTTCCAACATGCTACACATGCTAGCAGTGAATAGCTACATGCTAATAGCGATTAGTTAAGTGCTAAATCATGCCAAGATCATGCTAAGAACTCTATAAAAACTCCATAGTAACCATCTGTGACAACTACCAACCACCTAGTAACATCATATCAACCGCCCTGAATACCTTAGCAACCGCCTAGCAACACCATAGCAACCAACCAGAACACCCTAGCAACCGCCTAGTAACCACCCAGAATACCCTAGCAACACCATAGCAACCACCCAGAACACCCTAGCAACCGCCTAGCAACCACCCAGAACACCCTAGCAACCGCCTAGCAACCGCCTAGCAACCACCCAGAATACCCTAGCAACCACCTAGCAACACCATAGCAACCACCCAGAACACCCTAGCAACCGCCTAGCAACCACCCAGAACACCCTAGCAACCGCCTAGCAACCGCCTAGAAACCACCCAGAACACCCTAGCAACCGCCTAGCAACATCCTAGCAACCACCCAAAATACCTTAGCAACCGCCTAGCAACACCATAGCAACCACCCAGAACACCCTAGCAACCACCTAGCAACCACCCAAAATACCTTAGCAACCGTCTAGCAACACCATAGCAACCACCTAAAACACCCTAGCAACTGTCTAGCAACCACCCAAAAAGACCTTAGCAACCAGCCAGAACACCCTAGCAACCGCCTAGCAACCACCCAAAATACCCTAGCAACCGCTTAGCAACAGCATAGCAACCACCCAGAACACCCTAGCAACCGCCTAGCAACCACCGAGAACACCTTAGCAACCCACTAGAAAACCCCCAACAACTTTTTAACTTTAAACTACCTAATTTAAACTTTAAACTACTTTAAACTTCAAACTAATTTAAACTTTAAACAAATTTAAACTTTAAACTAATTTTAACTTTAAACTAATTTAAACTTTAAACAAATTTAAACTTTAAACTAATTTAAACTTCAAACTAATTTAAACTTTAAGCTAATTTAAACTTCAAACTAATTTAAACTTTAAACTACTTTAAACTTTAAACTACTTTAAACTTCAAACTAATTTAAACTTTAAACTACTTTATACTTCAAACTAATTTAAACTTTAAACTACTTTAAACTTTAAACTAATTTAAACTCCAAACTATTTTAAACTTTCTGGTCCGGCTTTCTCAAGCCAACTTAAAGTTTGTCTCGACGAACTTTTTTATCTAGTTATTCTTCTTCTTCTTATTATTATTATTATTTTTCTGACCGCAAATTTACTATATAAATATAAATCTATAAACCTTTTCTATCTATCTATCTATCTATAAACCTTATCTATCTATCTATGCTACAATCAGTAAATCATACTTGAACATGGTAAATCATGGTATACTATAGTAAATCATAGTAAACTATGGTAAATCGTGGTAAATCATGGTAAACTAAGGTAAATCATGCTAGAATCAGTAAATTATACTTGAACATGGTAAATAATGGCATACTATAGTAAATCATAGTAAACTATGGTAAACTATGGTAAATCGTGGGAAATCATGTTAAACTATGGTAAATCATGGTAATCTATGATAAATCATGTTTGAATCAGTAAATCATACTTGAACATGGTAAATCATGGTATACTATATACTCTATCTATCTATCTATCTATCTATCTATCTATCTATCTATCTATCTATCTATCTATCTATCTATCTATCTATCTATCTATCTACAAACCTTTTCTATCTATCTATCTATCTATCTATCTATCTATCTATCTATCTATCTATCTATCTATCTATCTATCTATCTATCTATCTATCTATCTATCTATCTATCTATCTATCTATCTATCTATCTATCTATCTATCTATCTATCTGTCTGTCTTCAAACCTTCTCTATCTATCTATCTATCTATCTATCTATCTATCTATCTATCTATCTATCTATCTATCTATCTATCTATCTATCTATCTATCTATCTATCTATCTATCTATCTATCTATCTATCTATCTATCTATCTATCTATCTATCTATCTATCTATCTATCTATCTATCTATCTGTCTGTCTTCAAACCTTCTCTATCTATCTATCTATCTATCTATCTATCTATCTATCTATCTATCTATCTATCTATCTATCTATCTATCTATCTATCTATCTATCTATCTTCAAACCTTCAAACCTTTTCTATCTATCTATCTATCTATCTATCTATCTATCTATCTATCTATCTATCTATCTATCTATCTATCTATCTATCTATCTATCTATCTATCTATCTATCTATCTATCTATCTATCTATCTATCTATCTTCAAACCTTATCTATCTATCTATCTATCTATCTATCTATCTATCTATCTATCTATCTATCTATCTATCTATCTATCTATCTATCTATCTATCTATCTATCTATCTATCTATCTATCTATCTATCTATCTACAAAACCTATCTATCTATCTAAAAAACCTATCTATCTATCTATCTATCTATCTATCTATCTATCTATCTATCTATCTATCTATCTATCTATCTATCTATCTATCTATCTATCTATCTATCTATCTATCTATCTATCTTCAAACCTTATCTATCTATCTATCTATCTATCTATCTATCTATCTATCTATCTATCTATCTATCTATCTATCTATCTATCTATCTATCTATCTATCTATCTATCTATCTATCTATCTATCTATCTTCAAACCGTATCTATCTATCTATCTATCTATCTATCTATCTATCTATCTATCTATCTATCTATCTATCTATCTATCTATCTATCTATCTATCTATCTATCTATCTATCTATCTATCTATCTATCTATCTATCTATCTATCTATCTATCTATCTATCTATCTATCTATCTATCTTCAAACCTTATCTATCTATCTATCTATCTATCTATCTATCTATCTATCTATCTATCTATCTATCTATCTATCTATCTATCTATCTATCTATCTATCTATCTATCTATCTATCTATCTATCTATCTATCTATCTATCTATCTATCTATCTATCTATCTATCTTCAAACCGTATCTATCTATCTATCTATCTATCTATCTATCTATCTATCTATCTATCTATCTATCTATCTATCTATCTATCTATCTATCTATCTATCTATCTATCTATCTATCTATCTATCTATCTATCTATCTATCTTCAAACCTTATCTATCTATCTATCTATCTATCTATCTATCTATCTATCTATCTATCTATCTATCTATCTATCTATCTATCTATCTATCTATCTATCTATCTATCTATCTATCTATCTATCTATCTATCTATCTATCTATCTATCTATCTATCTTCAAACCTTATCTATCTATCTATCTATCTATCTATCTATCTATCTATCTATCTATCTATCTATCTATCTATCTATCTATCTATCTATCTATCTATCTATCTATCTATCTATCTATCTATCTATCTATCTATCTATCTTCAAACCTTTTCTATCTATCTATCTATCTATCTATCTATCTATCTATCTATCTATCTATCTATCTATCTATCTATCTATCTATCTATCTATCTATCTATCTATCTATCTGTCTTCAAACCTTCAAACCTTTTCTATCTATCTATCTATCTATCTATCTATCTATCTATCTATCTATCTATCTATCTATCTATCTATCTATCTATCTATCTATCTATCTATCTATCTATCTATCTATCTATCTATCTATCTATCTATCTATCTATCTATCTTCAAACCTTATCTATCTATCTATCTATCTATCTATCTATCTATCTATCTATCTATCTATCTATCTATCTATCTATCTATCTATCTATCTATCTATCTATCTATCTATCTATCTATCTATCTATCTATCTTCAAACCTTTTCTATCTATCTATCTATCTATCTATCTATCTATCTATCTATCTATCTATCTATCTATCTATCTATCTATCTATCTATCTATCTATCTATCTATCTATCTATCTATCTATCTATCAACCTTTTCTATCTATCTATCTATCTATCTATCTATCTATCTATCTATCTATCTATGCTACAATCAGTAAATCATACTTGAACATGGTAAATCATGGTATACTATAGTAAATCATAGTAAACTATGGTAAATCATGGTAAACTAAGGTAAATCATGCTAGAATCAGTAAATTATACTTGAACATGGTAAATAATGGCATACTATAGTAAATCATAGTAAACTATGGTAAACTATGGTAAATCGTGGGAAATCATGGTAAACTATGGTAAATCATGGTAATCTATGATAAATCATGTTTGAATCAGTAAATCATACTTGAACATGGTAAATCATGGTATACTATATACTCTATCTATCTATCTATCTATCTATCTATCTATCTATCTATCTATCTATCTATCTATCTATCTATCTATCTATCTATCTATCTATCTATCTATCTATCTATCTATCTATCTATCTATCTATCTTCAAACCTTTTCTATCTATCTATCTATCTATCTATCTATCTATCTATCTATCTATCTATCTATCTATCTATCTATCTATCTATCTATCTATCTATCTATCTATCTATCTTCAAACCTTTTCTATCTATCTATCTATCTATCTATCTATCTATCTATCTATCTATCTATCTATCTATCTATCTATCTATCTATCTATCTATCTATCTATCTATCTATCTATCTATCTATCTATCTATCTATCTATCTATCTATCTATCTATCTATCTATCTATCTTCAAACCTTCAAACCTTTTCTATCTATCTATCTATCTATCTATCTATCTATCTATCTATCTATCTATCTATCTATCTATCTATCTATCTATCTATCTATCTATCTATCTATCTATCTATCTATCTATCTATCTATCTATCTATCTATAAACCTTATCTATCTATAAACCTTATCTATCTATCTATGCTACAATCAGTAAATCATACTTGAACATGGTAAATCATGGTATACTATAGTAAATCATAGTAAACTATGGTAAATCGTGGTAAATCATGGTAAACTAAGGTAAATCATGCTAGAATCAGTAAATTATACTTGAACATGGTAAATAATGGCATACTATAGTAAATCATAGTAAACTATGGTAAACTATGGTAAATCGTGGGAAATCATGGTAAACTATGGTAAATCATGGTAATCTATGATAAATCATGTTTGAATCAGTAAATCATACTTGAACATGGTAAATCATGGTATACTATATACTCTATCTATCTATCTATCTATCTATCTATCTATCTATCTATCTATCTATCTATCTATCTATCTATCTATCTATCTATCTATCTATCTATCTATCTATCTATCTATCTTCAAACCTTATCTATCTATCTATCTATCTATCTATCTATCTATCTATCTATCTATCTATCTATCTATCTATCTATCTATCTATCTATCTATCTATCTATCTATCTGTCTGTCTTCAAACCTTTTCTATCTATCTATCTATCTATCTATCTATCTATCTATCTATCTATCTATCTATCTATCTATCTATCTATCTATCTATCTATCTATCTATCTATCTATCTATCTATCTATCTATCTATCTATCATCTATCTATCTATCTATCTATCTATCTATCTATCTTCAAACCTTATCTATCTATCTATCTATCTATCTATCTATCTATCTATCTATCTATCTATCTATCTGTCTTCAAACCTTTTCTATCTATCTATCTATCTATCTATCTATCTATCTATCTATCTATCTATCTATCTATCTATCTATCTATCTATCTATCTATCTATCTATCTATCTATCTATCTATCTATCTATCTATCTATCTATCTATCTATCTATCTATCTATCTATCTATCTTCAAACCTTATCTATCTATCTATCTATCTATCTATCTATCTATCTATCTATCTATCTATCTATCTATCTATCTATCTATCTATCTATCTATCTATCTATCTATCTATCTATCTATCTATCTATCTATCTATCTATCTATCTATCTTCAAACCTTTTCTATCTATCTATCTATCTATCTATCTATCTATCTATCTATCTATCTATCTATCTATCTATCTATCTATCTATCTATCTATCTATCTATCTATCTATCTATCTATCTATCTATCTATCTATCTTCAAACCTTATATATCTATCTATCTATCTATCTATCTATCTATCTATCTATCTATCTATCTATCTATCTATCTATCTATCTATCTATCTATCTATCTATCTATCTATCTATCTATCTATCTATCTATCTATCTATCTATCTTCAAACCTTCAAACCTTTTCTATCTATCTATCTATCTATCTATCTATCTATCTATCTATCTATCTATCTATCTATCTATCTATCTATCTATCTATCTATCTATCTATCTATCTATCTTCAAACCTTATCTATCTATCTATCTATCTATCTATCTATCTATCTATCTATCTATCTATCTATCTATCTATCTATCTATCTTCAAACCTATCTATCTATCTATCTATCTATCTATCTATCTATCTATCTATCTATCTATCTATCTATCTATCTATCTATCTATCTATCTATCTATCTATCTATCTATCTATCTATCTATCTATCTATCTATCTATCTATCTATCTATCTATCTTCAAACCTTATCTATCTATCTATCTATCTATCTATCTATCTATCTATCTATCTATCTATCTATCTATCTATCTATCTATCTATCTATCTATCTATCTATCTATCTATCTATCTATCTATCTATCTATCTATCTATCTATCTATCTATCTATCTATCTTCAAACCTTATCTATCTATCTATCTATCTATCTATCTATCTATCTATCTATCTATCTATCTATCTATCTATCTATCTATCTATCTATCTATCTATCTATCTATCTATCTATCTATCTATCTATCTATCTATCTATCTTCAAACCTTTTCTATCTATCTATCTATCTATCTATCTATCTATCTATCTATCTATCTATCTATCTATCTATCTATCTATCTATCTATCTATCTATCTATCTATCTATCTATCTATCTGTCTTCAAACCTTCAAACCTTTTCTATCTATCTATCTATCTATCTATCTATCTATCTATCTATCTATCTATCTATCTATCTATCTATCTATCTATCTATCTATCTATCTATCTATCTATCTATCTATCTATCTATCTATCTATCTATCTATCTATCTATCTTCAAACCTTATCTATCTATCTATCTATCTATCTATCTATCTATCTATCTATCTATCTATCTATCTATCTATCTATCTATCTATCTATCTATCTATCTATCTATCTATCTATCTATCTATCTATCTATCTTCAAACCTTTTCTATCTATCTATCTATCTATCTATCTATCTATCTATCTATCTATCTATCTATCTATCTATCTATCTATCTATCTATCTATCTATCTATCTATCTATCTATCTATCTATCTATCTATCAACCTTTTCTATCTATCTATCTATCTATCTATCTATCTATCTATCTATCTATCTATGCTACAATCAGTAAATCATACTTGAACATGGTAAATCATGGTATACTATAGTAAATCATAGTAAACTATGGTAAATCATGGTAAACTAAGGTAAATCATGCTAGAATCAGTAAATTATACTTGAACATGGTAAATAATGGCATACTATAGTAAATCATAGTAAACTATGGTAAACTATGGTAAATCGTGGGAAATCATGGTAAACTATGGTAAATCATGGTAATCTATGATAAATCATGTTTGAATCAGTAAATCATACTTGAACATGGTAAATCATGGTATACTATATACTCTATCTATCTATCTATCTATCTATCTATCTATCTATCTATCTATCTATCTATCTATCTATCTATCTATCTATCTATCTATCTATCTATCTATCTATCTATCTATCTATCTATCTATCTATCTTCAAACCTTTTCTATCTATCTATCTATCTATCTATCTATCTATCTATCTATCTATCTATCTATCTATCTATCTATCTATCTATCTATCTATCTATCTATCTATCTATCTATCTATCTATCTTCAAACCTTTTCTATCTATCTATCTATCTATCTATCTATCTATCTATCTATCTATCTATCTATCTATCTATCTATCTATCTATCTATCTATCTATCTATCTATCTATCTATCTATCTATCTATCTATCTATCTATCTATCTATCTATCTATCTATCTATCTTCAAACCTTCAAACCTTTTCTATCTATCTATCTATCTATCTATCTATCTATCTATCTATCTATCTATCTATCTATCTATCTATCTATCTATCTATCTATCTATCTATCTATCTATCTATCTATCTATCTATCTATCTATCTATCTATCTATAAACCTTATCTATCTATAAACCTTATCTATCTATCTATGCTACAATCAGTAAATCATACTTGAACATGGTAAATCATGGTATACTATAGTAAATCATAGTAAACTATGGTAAATCGTGGTAAATCATGGTAAACTAAGGTAAATCATGCTAGAATCAGTAAATTATACTTGAACATGGTAAATAATGGCATACTATAGTAAATCATAGTAAACTATGGTAAACTATGGTAAATCGTGGGAAATCATGGTAAACTATGGTAAATCATGGTAATCTATGATAAATCATGTTTGAATCAGTAAATCATACTTGAACATGGTAAATCATGGTATACTATATACTCTATCTATCTATCTATCTATCTATCTATCTATCTATCTATCTATCTATCTATCTATCTATCTATCTATCTATCTATCTATCTATCTATCTATCTATCTATCTATCTATCTTCAAACCTTATCTATCTATCTATCTATCTATCTATCTATCTATCTATCTATCTATCTATCTATCTATCTATCTATCTATCTATCTATCTATCTATCTATCTATCTGTCTGTCTTCAAACCTTTTCTATCTATCTATCTATCTATCTATCTATCTATCTATCTATCTATCTATCTATCTATCTATCTATCTATCTATCTATCTATCTATCTATCTATCTATCTATCTATCTATCTATCTATCTATCTATCTATCATCTATCTATCTATCTATCTATCTATCTATCTATCTTCAAACCTTATCTATCTATCTATCTATCTATCTATCTATCTATCTATCTATCTATCTATCTATCTGTCTTCAAACCTTTTCTATCTATCTATCTATCTATCTATCTATCTATCTATCTATCTATCTATCTATCTATCTATCTATCTATCTATCTATCTATCTATCTATCTATCTATCTATCTATCTATCTATCTATCTATCTATCTATCTATCTATCTATCTATCTATCTATCTTCAAACCTTATCTATCTATCTATCTATCTATCTATCTATCTATCTATCTATCTATCTATCTATCTATCTATCTATCTATCTATCTATCTATCTATCTATCTATCTATCTATCTATCTATCTATCTATCTATCTATCTTCAAACCTTTTCTATCTATCTATCTATCTATCTATCTATCTATCTATCTATCTATCTATCTATCTATCTATCTATCTATCTATCTATCTATCTATCTATCTATCTATCTATCTATCTATCTATCTATCTATCTTCAAACCTTATATATCTATCTATCTATCTATCTATCTATCTATCTATCTATCTATCTATCTATCTATCTATCTATCTATCTATCTATCTATCTATCTATCTATCTATCTATCTATCTATCTATCTATCTATCTATCTATCTTCAAAC
>NC_138228.1:23681424-23723924 GCF_964197995.2 Scardinius erythrophthalmus | reverse complement strand
AAATCGTGGTAAATCATGGTAAACTATGGTAAATCATGGTAATCTATGATAAATCATGTTTGAATCAGTAAATCATACTTGAACATGGTAAATCATGGTATACTATAGTAAATCATGGTAAACTATGGTAAATCGTGGTAAATCATGGTAAACTATGGTAAATCATGGTTAACCATGCTTGCAACATGGTAAAAAAATTCTAGCATCATGCTAGCAACATGATAATCATGCTAGCATGGTAAACTATGGTAAATCATGTTAAACTATGGTAAATCATGCTAGAATCAGTAAATCATACTTGAACATGGCAAATCGTGGTATACTATAGTAAATCATGGTAAACTATAGTAAATCGTGGTAAATCATGGTAAACTATGGTAAATCATGCTAGACTCAATAAATCATACTTGAACAATGGTAAATCATGGTATACTATAGTAAATCATGGTAAACTATGGTAAATCGTGGTAAATCATGGTAAACTATGGTTAATCATGCTAGAATCAGTAAATTATACTTGAACATGGTAAATCGTGGTATACTATAGTAAATCATGGTAAACTATGGTAAATCGTGGTAAATCATGGTAAACTATGCTAAATCATGCTAGAATCAGTAAATCATACTTGAACATGGTAAATCGTGGTACACTATAGTAAATCATGGTAAATCGTGGTAAATCATGGTAAACTATGGTAAATCATGGTAAACTATGCTAAATCATGCTAGAATCAGTAAATCATACTTGAACATGGAAAATCATGGTATACTATAGTAAATCATGGTAAACTATGGTAAATCGTGGTAAATCATGGTAAACTATGGTAAATCATGGTAATCTATGATAAATCATGCTAGAATCAGTAAATCATACTTGAACATGGTAAATCATGGTATACTATAGTAAATCATGGTAAACTATGGTAAATCGTGGTAAATAATGGTAAACTATGGTAAACTATGATCAAATATCAATAAACATCTTTCTTTCTTTCTTTCTAACTAATCCACCATTCTTTATTTCTCTTTCTTTCTTTCTTTCTAACTAATCCACCTTTCTTTCTTTCTTTCTTTCTTTCTTTCTTTCTTTCTTTCTTTCTTTCTTTCTTTCTTTCTTTCTTTCTTTCTTTCTTTCTAACTAATCCACCATTCTTTCTTTTTCTTTCTTTCTTTCTTTCTTTCTTTCTTTCTTTCTTTCTTTCTTTCTTTCTTTCTTTCTTTCTTTCTTTCTTTCTTTTTCTTTCTTTCTTTCTTTCTTTCTTTCTTTCTTTCTTTCTTTCTTTCTTTCTTTCTTTCTTTCTAACTAATCCACCATTCTTTCTTTCTTTCTTTCTTTCTTTCTAATCCACCTCTCTTTCTTTCTTTCTAACTAATCCACTATTCTTTCTTTCTTTCTTTCTTTCTTTCTTTCTTTCTTTCTAATCCACTATTCTTTCTTTCTTTCTTTCTTTCTTTCTTTCTTTCTTTCTTTCTTTCTTTCTTTCTTTTCTACCTAATCTTTCTTTCTTTCTACCTAATCTTTCTTTCTTTCTACCTAATCTTTCTTTCTTTCTTTCTTTCTTTCTTTCTTTCTTTCTTTCTTTCTTTCTTTCTTTCTTTCTTTCTTTCTTTCTTTCTTACTAATTTTTCTTTCTTCCTTTCTGACGAATCATACTTTCTAACTAATCTTTCTTTCTTTCTTTCTTTCTTTCTTTCTTTCTTTCTTTCTTTCTTTCTTTCTTTCTAACTAATCAATCTTTCTTTCTCTTTCTTTCTGTCTTTCTTACTAATCAATCTTTTTTTCTCTTTCTTTCTTTCTTTTTCTTTCTTTCTTTCTTTCTTTCTTTCTTTCTTTCTTTCTTTCTTTCTTTCTTTCTTTCTTTCTTTCTAACTAATCCACCATTCTTTCTTTCTTTCTTTCTTTCTTTCTAATCCACCTCTCTTTCTTTCTTTCTAACTAATCCACCATTCTTTCTTTCTTTCTTTCTTTCTTTCTAATCCACCTCTCTTTCTTTCTTTCTAACTAATCCACTATTCTTTCTTTCTTTCTTTCTTTCTTTCTTTCTTTCTTTCTTTCTTTCTTTCTTTCTTTCTTTCTAATCCACTATTCTTTCTTTCTTTCTTTCTTTCTTTCTTTCTTTCTTTCTTTCTTTCTTTCTTTCTTTCTTTCTTTCTTTCTTTCTTTCTTTCTTTTCTACCTAATCTTTCTTTCTTTCTACCTAATCTTTCTTTCTTTCTACCTAATCTTTCTTTCTTTCTTTCTTTCTTTCTTTCTTTCTTTCTTTCTTTCTTTCTTTCTTTCTTTCTTTCTTTCTTTCTTTCTTTCTTTCTTTCTTTCTTTCTTTCTTTCTAATTTTTCTTTCTTCCTTTCTGACGAATCATACTTTCTTTCTAACTAATCTTTCTTTCTTTCTTTCTTTCTTTCTTTCTTTCTTTCTTTCTTTCTTTCTTTCTAACTAATCAATCTTTCTTTCTCTTTCTTTCTGTCTTTCTTACTAATCAATCTTTTTTTCTCTTTCTTTCTTTCTTTATATCTTTCTTTCTTTCTTTCTATCTTCAAACCTTTTCGATCTATCTATCTATCTATCTATCTATCTATCTATCTATCTATCTATCTATCTATCTATCTATCTATCTATCTATCTATCTTCTAATCTTAATTTTTCTTTCTAACTTATCTGTTTCTTTTTTCCTAACTGTTCTTTCTTTCTTTCAAACTAATCTATCTATCAAACTTTAACCGACTTTAAACATCAAACTACTTTAAACGTCTTCAAACTCTCTGGTCCGGCTTTCTCAAGCCAACTTAAAGTTTGTCTCAACAAACTTTTTTTTCTAGTTAAGTTGGCTTGAGAAAGCCAACTTACTGAAATCCTATTTAAACTTATTATTAAGTTGGCTTGAGAGAGCCAACTTACTGAAATCCTTTTTAAACTTATTATTATTATTAAGTTGGCTTGAGAGAGCCAACATATTGAAATCCTATTTAAACTTATTATTAAGTTGGCTTGAGAGAGCCAACATATTGAAATCCTATTTAAACTTATTATTATTATTATTATTCTTCTGAGACTAAAAACTTCTATATTAAACTCCTCCTAGAGCTTTAACTCCACATACTCCAAACTCGGCTTAGACACTCAAACTGATCTGACCAAGTGTGCTATATCTTTTCAGACTGATCGGACTTACGGTTTTCCTAAAAATGCCAATCAAAACTCGGAAAAACTCATTCAAAAACTCCCATTGACTTACATTGGGGAGTTCTAAAAAATTCAAACCGACAAATATTTAAATCTAAACACCTTGAAGACTAAACCAACTGCCATTCTATATACTATATGAGCCATTGAGACTCAATTAAACTAATGAACTCTAAACTCATACACTTATAAACTAATTAACTTATAAACTCATGAATTCATAGACCTATGAACTCTTAAACTCATAAATTAATAAACTCTGAACTCTTAAACTCATTTAAACTTATAAACTCTAAACTCATTAAAACTTATAAACTCTAAACTCATTTAAACTTATAAACTCTAAACTCATTTAAACTTATAAACTAAACTCAAAAACTTGTACACTTATAAACTCATGCATTTATACACTTATAAACTCTAAACTTATAAACTCTGAGTGTGTGTGTGTGTGTGTGTGTGTGTGTGTGTGTGTGAACACACA
This sequence comes from Scardinius erythrophthalmus, assembly GCF_964197995.2. Lineage (NCBI taxonomy): Eukaryota > Metazoa > Chordata > Actinopteri > Cypriniformes > Leuciscidae > Scardinius > Scardinius erythrophthalmus. The sequence continues at coordinate 23,720,258 of NC_138228.1, read as the reverse complement.
CACACACACACACACACACACACTTTAAACTCTAAACTCATTTAAACTTATAAACTCAAAACTCAAAAACTTGTAAACTACTTTAAACTTCAAACCACTTTAAACTTCTTAAGTTTAAAGCTTCCAGCTCCCAAGCAACTCCATAGCAACCAAACTTGAGTACCCTAGCAACCGTTTTGCAAGACCTATATCTCTGTATCAGAACATCGTATAGAGATGAGGTTTGGCTCTTTTGACTCATGCTAGCAAACAGCACTTCCAACATGCTACACATGCTAGCAGTGAATAGCTACATGCTAGCAGTGAATAGCTACATGCTAATAGCGATTAGTTAAATGCTAAATCATGCCAAGATCATGCTAAGAACTCTATAAAAACTCCATAGTAACCATCTGTGACAACTACCAACCACCTAGTAACATCATAGCAACCACCCAGAACACCCTAGCAACCCCCTAGCAACCACCCAGAATACCCTAGCAACCGCCTAGCAACACCATAGCAACCACCCAGAACACCCTAGCAACCGCCTAGCAACCACCAAGAATACCCTAGCAACCACCCAGAACACCCTAGCAACCGCCTAGCAACACCATAGCAACCACCCAGAACACCCTAGCAACCGCCTAGCAACCACCAAGAATACCCTAGCAACCGCCTAGCAACACCATAGCAACCACCCAGAACACCCTAGCAACCGCCTAGCAACCACCCAGAACACCCTAGCAACCGCCTAGCAACAAACCAGAATACCCTAGCAACCACCTAGCAACACCATAGCAACCACCCAGAACACCTAGCAACCACCTAGCAACACCCTAGCAACCACCCAGAACACCCTAGCAACCGCCTAGCAACACCATAGCAGCCACCCAAAACACCCTAGCAACCGCCTAGCAACCACCCAGAATACCCTAGCAACTGCCTAGCAACAGCATAGCAACCACCCAGAACACCCTAGCAACCGCCTAGCAACCACCCAAAACACCCTAGCAACCACCTAGCAACCACCCAAGACACCCTAGCAACCACCCAGAACACCCTAGCAACCGCCTAGCAACACCATAGCAACCACCCAAAACACCCTAGCAACCGCCTAGCAACCACCCAGAATACCCTAGCAACCGCCTAGCAACAGCATAGCAACCACCCAGAACACCCTAGCAACCGCCTAGCAACCACCCAAAACACCCTAGCAACTGCCTAGCAACCACCCAAGACACCCTAGCAACCACCCAGAATACCCTAGCAACTACCTAGCAACACCCTAGCAACCACCCAGAACACCCTAGCAACCGCCTAGCAACACCCTAGCAACCACCCAGAACACCCTAGCAACTGCCTAGCAACCACCAACATACCTTAGCAACTGCCTAGCAACACCCTAGCAACCACCAAAAATACCCTAGCAACCGCTTAGCGACACCCTAGCAACCACCCAGAACACCCTAGCAACCAACCAGAACACCCTAGCAACCACCTAGCAACAGCATAGCAACCACCCAGAACACCCTAGCAACCGCCTAGCAACACCATAGCAACCACCCAAAACACCCTAGCAACCGCCTAGCAACCACCCAGAATACCCTAGCAACCGCCTAGCAACAGCATAGCAACCACCCAGAACACCATAGCAACCGCCTAGTAACCACCCAAAACACCCTAGCAACCACCCAAGACACCCTAGCAACCACCCAGAATACCCTAGAAACTGCCTAGCAACACCCTAGCAACCACCCAGAACACCCTAGCAACCGCCTAGCAACACCCTAGCAACCACCCAAAATACCTTAGCAACCGCCTAGCAACACCATAGCAACCACCCAGAACACCCTAGCAACCACCAACATACCTTAGCAACTGCCTAGCAACACCCTAGCAACCACCAAAAATACACTAGCAACCGCTTAGCAACACCCTAGCAACCATCCAGAAAACCCTAGCAACCACCTTGCAACCACCCAAAACACCTTAGCAACCCACTAGATAACCCCCAACAACTTTTTAACTTTAAACTACTTTAAACTTTAAACTAATAAAAACCTTAAGCTAATTTAAACTTCAAAATAATTTAAACTTAAACTACATTAAACTTTAAACTACTTTAAACTTCAAACTAATTTAAACTTTAAACTACTTTAAACTTCAAACTAATTTAAACTTTAAACTACTTTAAACTTTAAACTAATTTAAACTCCAAACTATTTTAAACTTCTTCAAACTTTCTGGTCCAAACTTTCTCAAGCCAACTTAAAGTTTGTCTCGACGAACTTTTGCATCTAGTTATTATTATTATTATTATTATTATTATTCTGACCGTAAAAATTTACAACTCAAACTCCTCCTAGAGCTTTAACTCTACATACTCCAAACTCGGCTCAGACACTCAAACTGATCTGACTCGCGTTGCTATATCTTTTCAGACTGATCGGACTTACGGTTTTCCTAAAAATGACGATCAAAACTCGAAAAAACTCATTCAAAAACTCCCATTGACTTACAATGGGAGTTCTAAAAAATTCAAACCGACGAAAATTCAAATCAAAATACCTTGAAGACTAAACCAAACTGCCGTTCTATATACTATATGAGCCATTGAGACTCATTTAAACTAATGAACTCTAAACTCAAAACGCGTGTGTGTGTGTGTGTGTGTGTGTGTGTGTGTGTGTGTGTGTGTGTGAGAGAGAGAGAGCATGTGTGTGTGTGTGTGTGTGTGTGTGTAAACTCAAATACTCGTACATACTCATTTAAACTTATAAACTCTTAACTCAAAAACTTGTACACTTATAAACTCTGAGTGTGTGTGTGTGTGTGTGTGTGTGTGTGACAGAGAGAGAGTGTGTCTATGTGCGTGAGTGTGTGTGTGTGTGTGTGTGTGTGTGTGTGTGTGTGTGTGTGTGTGTTAATGAGCTTGTCTGTGTGTGTGTGTGTGTGTGAGTGAGTTAGTGAGTGTGTGTGTGAGAGAGATAGTGTGTGTGTGTGTGTGTGTGAGAGAGAGTGAGAGTCTGTGTGTGCATGCTTGTGTGTGTGTATGTCGAAAATTTAAATCTAAACACCTTGAAGACTAAACCAAACTGCCGTTCTATATACTATATGAGCCATTGAGACTCATTTAAACTAATAAACTCTAAACTCATACACTTATAATTAGAATAAGTGTATGAGATTAACTAATTAACTTATAAACTCATGAATTCATAGACTTATAAACTATTAAACTCATAAATTAATAAACTCAAAACTCAAAAACTCATACACTTATAAACTCTAAACTCAAACTCTAAAGTGTGCGTGTGTGTGTGTCTAAGTGTGTGTGTGTCTGAGTGAGTGTGTGAGCGAGTTAGTGTGTGTGTGTGTGCGTATGTGTGTGTGTGTTTATCTATCTATCTATTAACTTATTTATCTACCTGCCATAAACTTCAAACTACTGTAAACTACTTTAAACTTCAAACCACTTTAAACTTCTTACGTTTAAAGCTCCCAGTTCCCAAGCAACTCCATAGCAACCAAACTTGAGTACCCTAGAAACGGTTTTGCAGGACCTATATCTCTGTATCAGAACATCGTATAGAGATGAGGTTTGGCTCTTTTGACTCATGCTAGCAAACAGCACTTCCAACATGCTACACATGCTAGCAGTGAATAGCTACATGCTAATAGCGATTAGTTAAGTGCTAAATCATACCAAGATCATGCAAACAACTATATCAAAACTACATAGTAACCATCTGTGACAACTACCAACCACCTAGCAACACCCTAGCAACCACCTAGCAACACCATAGTAACCACCCAGAACACCCTAGCAACCGCCTAGCAACCACCCAGAATACCTTAGCAACACCATAGCAACCACCCAGAACACCCTAGCAACCACCTAGCAACACCATAGCAACCACCCAGAACACCCTAGCAACTGCCTAGCAACCAACCCAGAATACCCTAGCAACCACCTAGCAACACCATAGCAACCACCCAGAACACCCTAGCAACCGCCTAGCAACACCATAGCAACGACCCAGAACACCCTAGCAACTGCCTAGCAACCACCCAGAATACCCTAGCAACCGCCTAGCAACCGCCTAGCAACCACCCAGAAGACCTTAGCAACACCATAGCAACCACCCAGATCACCCTAGCAACCACCCAGAATACCCTAGCAACCGCCTCAACCACCCAGAACACCCTAGCAACCGCCTAGCAAAAAACGTTCTGGTCCAAACTTTCACAAGCCAACTTAAAGTTTGTCTCGACGAACTTTTGCATCTAGTTATTAAGTTGGCTTGAGAGAGCCAACATATTGAAATCCTATTTAAACTTATTATTATTATTATTATTATTATTATTATTATTATTCTGACCGTAAAAATTTACAACTCAAACTCCTCCTAGAGCTTTAACTCTACATACTCCAAACTCGGCTCAGACACTCAAACTGATCTGACTCGCGTTGCTATATCTTTTCAGACTGATCGGACTTACGGTTTTCCTAAAAATGACGATCAAAACTCGAAAAAACTCATTCAAAAACTCCATTGACTTACAATGGGAGTTCTAAAAAATTCAAACCGACGAAAATTCAAATCAAAATACCTTGAAGACTAAACCAAACTGCCGTTCTATATACTATATGAGCCATTGAGACTCATTTAAACTAATGAACTCTAAACTCAAAACGTGTGTGTGTGTGTGTGTGTGTGTGTGTGTGTGTGTGTGTGTGTGAGAGAGAGAGAGAGAGCGTGTGTGTGTGTGTAAACTCAAATACTTGTACATACTCATTTAAACTTATAAACTCTTAACTCAAAAACTTGTACACTTACAGTATAAACTCTGAGTGTGTGTGTGTGTGTGTGTGTGTGTGTGTGTGTGACAGAGAGAGAGTGTGTCTATGTGCGTGAGTGTGTGTGTGTGTGTGTGTGTGTGTGTGTGTGTGTGTTAATGAGCTTGTCTGTGTGTGTGTGTGTGAGTGAGTTAGTGAGTGTGTGTGTGAGAGAGATAGTGTGTGTGTGTGTGTGAGAGAGAGTGAGAGTCTGTGTGTGCATGCTTGTGTGTGTGTATGTCGAAAATTTAAATCTAAACACCTTGAAGACTAAACCAAACTGCCGTTCTATATACTATATGAGCCATTGAGACTCATTTAAACTAATAAACTCTAAACTCATACACTTATAATTAGAATAAGTGTATGAGATTAACTAATTAACTTATAAACTCATGAATTCATAGACTTATAAACTATTAAACTCATAAATTAATAAACTCTGAACTCTTAAACTCATTTAAACTTATAAACTCTAAACTCATTTAAACTTATAAACTCAAAACTCAAAAACTCATACACTTATAAACTCTAAACTCAAACTCTTAAGTGTGCGTGTGTGTGTGTGTCTGAGTGTGTGTGTGTCTGAGTGAGTGTGTGAGCGAGTTAGTGTGTGTGTGCGCGTATGTGTGTGTGTTTATCTATCTATCTATTAACTTATTTATCTACCTGCCATAAACTTCAAACTACTGTAAACTACTTTAAACTTCAAACCACTTTAAACTTCTTACGTTTAAAGCTCCCAGTTCCCAAGCAACTCCATAGCAACCAAACTTGAGTACCCTAGAAACAGTTTTGCAGGACCTATATCTCTGTATCAGAACATCGTATAGAGATGAGGTTTGGCTCTTTTGACTCATGCTAGCAAACAGCACTTCCAACATGCTACACATGCTAGCAGTGAATAGCTACATGCTAATAGCGATTAGTTAAGTGCTAAATCATACCAAGATCATGCAAACAACTATATCAAAACTACATAGTAACCATCTGTGACAACTACCAACCACCTAGCAACACCCTAGCAACCACCTAGCAACACCATAGTAACCACCCAGAACACCCTAGCAACCGCCTAGCAACCACCCAGAATACCTTAGCAACACCATAGCAACCACCCATAACACCCTAGCAACTGCCTAACAACACCCTAGCAACCGCCTAGCAACCACCCAGAACACCCTAGCAACCACCTAGCAACACCATAGCAACCACCCAGAACACCCTAGCAACCACCTAGCAACACCATAGCAACCACCCAGAACACCCTAGCAACTGCCTAGCAACCAACCCAGAATACCCTAGCAACCACCTAGCAACACCATAGCAACCACCCAGAACACCCTAGCAACCGCCTAGCAACACCATAGCAACGACCCAGAACACCCTAGCAACTGCCTAGCAACCACCCAGAATACCCTAGCAACCGCCTAGCAACCGCCTAGCAACCACCCAGAAGACCTTAGCAACACCATAGCAACCACCCAGATCACCCTAGCAACCACCCAGAATACCCTAGCAACCGCCTAGCAACCACCCAGAACACCCTAGCAACCGCCTAGCAAAAAACGTTCTGGTCCAAACTTTCACAAGCCAACTTAAAGTTTGTCTCGACGAACTTTTGCATCTAGTTATTAAGTTGGCTTGAGAGAGCCAACATATTGAAATCCTATTTAAACTTATTATTATTATTATTATTATTATTATTATTATTATTATTATTATTCTGACCGTAAAAACTCAAACTCCTCCTAGAGCTTTAACTCTACATACTCCAAACTCGGCTCAGACACTCAAACTGATCTGACTCGCGTTGCTATATCTTTTCAGACTGATCGGACTTACTGTAGTGGCAGACCACTCTTAGCTGGGACGTATTGCTTAGCTTCTTTAACAGGCTATCCAACACAGTTAAACTTAAATGGTACCTTTTTTGAGGTGGATGAGATGGTATTCCAGCAGATAGGTAAACAGGGCAGGTATGCAGAGCAAGGCAGGTAAGCAAAGCAAAGCAGGCAGCAGGCAGGTAAGTAGGTTGGTAGTAGCAGACAAAGCATGGACTCCAGTAATCCAACAAACAATTGGTAAGTGGTTGAAAAATGGTGGTTAAAAAAGGCACAACTTAATATCAAAAATAATGTCCAAATACTGTTCAATAAAGATTCAATAGCGATTCAGTAGCGATGTAAAGAACTGTATGCTTAATACGTTCCAACAGCTTCCTTGTTCTTTTTTGTTTTAGAAAGGTGAGAGGCGGCCATCTTTATCTTCAAACATTCTCACCGACCGTCAAACTAAAAGTCCCTACGAAATAAAGGACCCTAAATCAAACAAAATATACCAGTGCTCCAATAGCACAACAACTTAGATTAAACTCAAAACGGCTCCTACATAGCCGGCCCCTTATAGCTATTGCAGGAAGCAAGCTATAATTAACTAAATGTAATTTTCCAAGGAGCTATATATTATTCCCTTAAACTCATTATGCATTATTTACAAGAATAAATGAGTGCAGCGATTCAGTGTATGTATCTGTATGACAGTGTGTGCACGTGTGCAAGTTCATTCAGGTCTCACTCAGCTTTAGATTACTGGCCTTCTACTAACAAGCAGATCTTACTGATAGGTCTTTCAAGCTGGCTTGTTTTGGTTTGAAGCCGTACACTGCGGACCAAGCCTTTGGAGTCAGGGAGGGCTTCAGTGACTCTAGCTAGCATCCACGATCCTCTTGGCGCTGTGCTGTCGGCTACTAGTACGACGTCTCCTGGACAGAAGTTGCGTCTGACACGAGACCATTTTTGCCGTGTTTGCAGAAGAGGGAGGTACTCTCGGACCCAGCGTTTCCAAAATAAGTCGGCAATGTACTGGATCTGTCTCCAACGATGTCTGGTGTAAAGATCTTCTTTTACGAACAAACCCGGTGGTAGAACAGGCTGCACCTTAAGCTGCAGTAAATGATTAGGCGTTAACGGCTCCAAGTCATTTGGGTTGTCAGAAACAGTCGTGAGTGGACGGCTATTGAGAATGGCCTCAACCTCACACATTACTGTCTGAAGGCCTTCATCATCCAGATACTGCTGGCTGGTGACTGACTGTAACGTCGTTTTGATCATGCGAATCAACCTCTCCCATATCCCTCCATAATGGGCACCATGGGGAGGGTTAAATGTCCATTTCACTCCCTTTTGGAGCAGACTTTTTTCAATTTGTTGCATGTTCCAAGATTTCAAGGACTCTTTTAGTTCCTTTTCAGTTGCAACAAAGTTTGTTCCATTATCTGATCGCAACTCAGACACTGGTCCTCTTCTGGCAATGAAACGTCTGAATGCATGAATGCAAGAGTCAGTATCAAGTGAATGTGCAACCTCCAAGTGTATAGCACGGCTGGTAAGACATGTGAAAATCACGCCATACCGTTTTACAATGCTGCGGCCTCGTTTTACCTCTAATGGCCCAAAATAATCAACCCCTACATGCGTGAAGGGCGGAAGGCCAGGGGTCAACCTGTCAACTGGCAAGTCTGCCATTTTCTGTTCACCTGCACTCAATTTGACTCTTCTGCATCTGGTGCATTCATAAACTACCTTTCTGGCCAGAGTGTTGGCGCAAGGAATCCAATATTTTGTCTGAGTTTGGAGAGCATGAAATTTCTTCCACTGTGTCCAACTTCTTGATGGATGTGCTGAAGTAAGAGTTTGGAAACGTGATGGTCCTTAGGGAGAATTGCAGGATGTTTCTGCTCGGTGGGCATTGCCATTTTACTCAGACGTCCACCAACCCTTAAGATGCCATTGGCCAGAAGAGGATCCAACCTGTAGATGGAGCTGTTTCTGTTTACATTTTGCATGCCTTTCTGCAAACAGGCTATTTCTTGTGGGAATCCCTGCCTTTGGCAAAACTGCAAGATTGCGACCTCAGCATCCTCTAGATCAGCGATTCCCAAACTGTGGTCCGCGGACCACTAGTGGTCCGTGAGGGTACTGCAGGTGGTCCGTGGAAAGGCAAAATGAAATATAAAATAATATTTTTTTTACCTTCATTTTACCAGGAAATTCACATAAAAAAAGTAAAAAGAATATGTAGGCCTATATTGATGTAACATTTTAATTAAATTGTCAAGTTATTGTGTGATTACTAAAAAAGCCTAGTGGTGTTCGGCCGTGACATTCAAGTTTGTGCCGTTAGAACCACAACATTGGTTCGGTGGATAGCAACAGGTTCTCTGAAGAGAAAAGGGCAGTGTTGCCAGATTGGGCGGGTTAAAAAGGGTTTGGGCGGGTGGACAAAATTTGGGCTGGTTTGGTATCAGTTCGGCGGTTTTCAAACATCTACATTTTAAAGTCTAATTGGTTAAAAAACTAAAATAAAGTGTGCATGTAGTCCATAAAATCAGTCATCATGACATTACTGTACACACACGCCCATGCAGAGTCAGCTGGCATTGGTGTTGACATCACCGACGAGCACGCACTTTTAGCCAATCAGCGATCAGCAGGCAGATGCGATTGAGCGCGATAAGTTGTAGCTGTATATTCAAGTGATGGCTAATGCCTCTACTAAGTTGTATGTACACAGTAAAGAGTGAGATAGTGAGCAAATCTAAAAATGTACACGTGGTGGGATATATCGATGGTGACTATAACTCTGAGAGGAGAGCACAGTTATGTCCATGGTCATGTGCACACTAGCCTAACCGTACCAGACATCGGCAACTTTACACCGTCCAGACTGCACTATACTCGCCCCTGACACCTGCTGAAAAAGGTTTGAATCAACGATGAATCAGTTTTGACTGCTAAATTCTGCGTTATGTTCTGCAATGTGTACTTCCGAGGGTTAAAGTCATCGGTTCATTTCTTGATTGCCGTTTTGACAGTGTCCATCTGGACATTTTAGTCATATTGGCTAATTCTCCTTAATTATTGCCGTTTTGATCTGTTTTCCTGGATTTTTTTATTTTTTTTTTTATTTTTTTTTATCATTGTTATTTGTTTTAAGGAGATACAAATTGTGCTTATCAACCTTGAATGACATGGTAATGAAATTATATCATATTATTTTGGCAGTAAAATTTTGGGCGGTTTTTTCTTGTAGTGGGCGGGTTTTGGTGAGCTTTTGGGCTGGAAATCACCGTTCCAATCTGGCAACACTGGAAAAGGGCAGAGGCAAATATTATCTCATTATCACATCACACGCATATCCTTTAATGGTGCGTTCACACCGGACGAAATTTCGCTTCAAACTTTTGTTTTGACGCGGGAATTGATACAAAGTGGTCAAGCGTATCACTAGACGGGGCAGGCGCGATTTTGACATATGATCCCTTTTTGAATTTGACGCGCTCGCGTCCGGTGTGAACGCACAGTTAGGCATAGGCAGTTTATATGAAACGAAATGTTTATAAATGGAATGAATAAGGCCTGTTATTATTTTAATTTCCAGTTAGTTTCTTGATCTCGCGTTTCTGAAATGTTTTGCGGATGTGCTCTTAAGTGGACAAACTCAAGCCTAGGTACTTTTTGAGGAGTTGTAAAATTCTGAAGATTAATAATCCCCTAAAATCACCAAAGGTTTTGAAATGTTGACTATATTCCAGTGTTCTTATTACTGTATAGATTTCATACTCCATTGCTATGGAAATAAGCCTGTTGTTCAAATGAACCTGATTATGCCCTCGGGCGCTTGAGTAAATAAATAAATTAAATATGTGGCAGCCGTTGTGTGCAGTAAACTTTCTTTTAACAAGCCTGTTGTACTGATGTGATGACCAATGATAGTTTTAGAGCTAGTAAGCCTATTTAGAGGTGCAGATTAATTCAGGTAGGACTCTGTGTAGACATATTTTATTATGTGTATTATGAGGTGGTCCGCGAAAATTCTTGATTACAAATAGTGGTCCGCACACACAAAAAGTTTGAAAACCCCTGCTCTAGATCACTGATTGACAGAACATTTGGACCTGTCTTTTCATGTTTTCCTTTTCTTGTGGTCATGATATGTCTGTTTAGATCTTTCTTGTCATTTTTACATAATTTCAACAGAACAGACTTGAACCTCAGGAACCATGCCACAGCTTTCTTGAGCCTCATCCAAGTTGAGAAATAATTCATGAGGTAAGTAGTGGCGTCACAGTTTTCCTTCACAGCAACGTTGACAGTGACAACTCCTTTTCTTAATTCAGGGTCATCTTGAGAGAGAATGGGTTCAGAAGGAAGCTCTGGCCAGCAATGAGATGGTTCCTTCAGAAAGTCTGGGCCACTGATCCATGTTGTTCTTTTCAAGAATGTGTTGACATGTAGTCCCCAGGAGGCGTAATCAGCGGGATTGAGTTTTGTGCCTATATACTTCCATTGGGAGACATCGGACTCACTTCTGATGACATTAACACGGTTTGCCACAAAGGTTAGGAATCTTCTGCTTTCATTCCGGATGTACCTTAGAACAGTCATGCTATCTGTCCAAAACAGAGACTTTTCCAATTCCATATGCAACTCCTCAGATAGCATCTTGTTCATTCGTACGGCCAAAACTGCAGCAGTGAGCTCCATTCGTGGTGTGGTCATCAGTTTTAAAGGAGCAACTCGGGCCTTTCCCATTATAAAGGTGACATGAACCTTGTTGCTGCTAGACAGCCTGAGATAGGTAACTGTTCCATACCCAAGGTCACTCGCATCACAGAAGTGATGCATCTGTGCTGTTTTGACATCTCCAAAGTTGTTTGGTACAAGGCATCGGTTGACCTTGAACTCCCTCACTCTTGGAAGATCTTGCCACCATTGGTTCCAAGCTTGAGCGTGGACCTCTGGCAATTCTTCATCCCATCCAATGTTCTGCTTGCATAACTCTTGCAAGATGTGTTTTGCCGGAAAGGTGAGAGGTGCAAGGAATCCAAGTGGGTCATATATAGAACTGACCATGGACAGAATCCCACGTCTGGTGCATGGACGCTCCTTTATGGTCACCTGGAATGTGAAAGTGTCTTCCTTAACACACCATTGCACACCGAGAGCTCTTTCAACTGGCAAATCTTCTATGTCAAGGTCAAGATTCTTTATGTCCTTGGTCCTCTCAGGCTCTGGAATGGAAGCCAATACAGCTCTGCTGTTACTAATCCATTTGGTCAACTTAAAGCCTCCAGTTGCACAGAGTAATTTCAGCTCTTTACAAAGTCCAATGGCATGGCCCTCTGTGTCCACCGCCTTCAACAAATCATCCACATAGAAGTTGTTCTTGACTGTGCTAGTTGCATCAGCTGAGAAGCACCCCTTGTTATCCTCAGCTGTCCTCCTTAAAGCATAACTTGCACAGCTAGCTGATGATGTTGCGCCAAAAAGATGTACAATCATCCTGTACTCTTTTAGTGGCTGACTGACGTCCCCATTTGGCCACCAAAGGAAGCGCAAGAAGTTCACATGATGAGATGGGACCTTTACTTGATAGTACATTTTCTCCACATCAGCCATGATAGCAATGTTGTCAAGACGAAAGCGGACTAAGACCCCAATTAAGCTGTTTGTAAGATTGGGACCTTGAATGAGTTCAGTGTTCAGTGAGGCACCCTGATAAGCTGCAGAGCAGTCAAATACCACACGCAAGCTGTGAAACACACCATGGTGTGGAATATACCACACTTTTCCATTTTCCTGAATCAACTGGTCTTGGGGTACAAGTTCAGCATGTCTGCATGATAGGACCTTTTCCATAAATGCCTTATACTCATTATGAAAGTCACTATTCCTTTGAAACTTTCTCTTGAAAGACAATGCTCGTTGCTCTGCCATGTGACGGTTGTTTGGCATCATAGGATTATCCTTCTTGAATGGCAAAGGCAATTGATAATGTCCATCCACTATTTCAACAGAGCTGTCCATTATCTGCATGAATTTGTGGTCTTCCACCGACATTTGTTTCTTTTCCTCAAAACTCTTTTCTGGGAAATCATGATTGTATTGCTGAATCAAAAGTTCACTCAGGTTATCAACAGAAATCCGATGTGCATGAACATATTTCTGACCTTGCTTGTTGATGCATGCATCCTCAGTATGGAGAAGTCCATTCACCACCCAACCTAGAAGTGTTTTAACAGCAAAGGGTCCATTACCCTGGCTATTGATAATTCTCCAAGGTTCCATCAATTTGGGTGCATTAATCCCAATCAGAAGGTCAATCCCAGCATTAATGTTGGGAATATCAACATCTTGAAGATAAGGCCATTTTCGAATATCTTCTCGTCTGGGGATATGCTCCCTATTGACTGGAATTTCCTGCTGAGTGTAAACTTCAGGTAATTTTATGAATTCCTTTCCTTCCAAGCTACACACTTCCAGGCCCTTGACTACCAGGCTGTTAACAGATTTCTTTTGCCCCATAGTGCGCAGAAGTATTTGTTGATGTTTCCCATTAGCATTCAAGTTCTTCCTAAGTTGTTCTGTGCAAAAGGTTGCGGAACTCCCTGGGTCAAGGAAAGCGTATGTCTGAACTACATGATTTGAATTACTCATTTTGACTTGAACTGGTATTATTGCAAGTGTACAATGTTTATCACTACATTCAAGTGCCTCTGTTTTCATTGAAACCAACCCACTGCTCACTGCCTTTTTGTCTGAAGGACATGCATTACTCTGCTCTTTCGTTACATTTTGAGGTATATGCAAGATAGTGGGATGTAATTTTGAACAAATTGAACAGGTTTGTCTATTTTTGCAAGTCAAACTCATGTGTCCTTTAGCAAGACAACCAAAGCAGACACCTTTAGTCTTTAGCAGCTCAACTCGTGCGTTGTGAGACTTCTTCATCAGCTCTTGACATGACACAATCTCATGCTCACCATTACAGGCAGGACAGAATTTTGATGAACTGTTTTTGGGTATACTGGATACTTGCATTGTGCTCTCTGTGTTGTTCTTTGGCGCAACTGCTACTGTTGTGGCGAAACTGCTCCCTCTGTTCTTCTGCACACTCACTGCATTGAGGAGCTGTCTTGGAGGTTACCAAAGACTGGGTCTTGTAGAATCCTGGCCTGCCTTTCCAGGAAGAGGACAAGATCCGAAAACGTGGCTCTTGCTCCTGTTCGTTCCCTGATGTCAAAAGCATGTGATCTCCATTTTTCTTTCACTTTGTAAGGCACCTTGGAGATCAGAAGCCTCAGGTTTAATGGAAGGTTCAGCTCATCCATGTACCTTAAGGTACGCATTACATTACAGCATCCACGGAGGAAAAGAGCATAACTGTACAGAGCTTCTCCATTGTCTGATGGGATATTATTCCAATTTAAGGCTTTATCCATATAAGCATTAGTAATTTTAAATTCATCTCCAAAATGAAGTTCCAATAGCCGTTTTGCCTCTGCATACCCTCTATTTGCATCCATATGAAGGCAACTTCTGACCAGCTCCTTAGGTTGGCCAGAGGTGTATTGTTCAAGGTAATACAGTCTGTCTTGGCTATTGCTGGTGTTGTTCTCAATACAGTGTTCAAATGCCTGCATAAATGGTCTGAAGTTCAGAGGTTCACCGTTAAACATGGGTAGATGCCTAGTTGGAAGTAAAGTCATTTTCTGTTGCTGTGCAATAAGATCAGCAACAGTACCTAGGTTGCTGGTATCTGAGCTTAAAGGGGCATGTGGAAAGGAAGTACCTGCAGATGCTTGACTGGTCGGATTCAACTGTAAGGTCTGAACAGGCCTTTGTGACCTCCGTGGTCTTGTATCCTGTGTTAAAACCTTTTGCAATGGTGTTTTGGGAACAGTAGAGATTCTGGCATATTCCACTGGTGAGGGTTCAGGATGAACATGTTCCTTGATTCTGTCATACTTGCTCTCCAGATACGCATTCATGCCATCTCCTGGCAATTCTGAAACTTCTGTCGATATGAGTTTAGAGTTCATAGATTCAGCATCAATGCTCCGTAACACTCGCACCTTTGCATTAGCTGCAGCCAACTCTGTTTCAAGTTCAACTCTTTCCATTGCATTTTGCACTTTAATTCTTTCCATTTCCAAGGCGTGTTTTTTCTTCAGTCCTTCAGTCCGTTGCAATAGAGCTGCCTTTTCAGCTTCAGCTTTTAAACGTGCGGAAGACACTGACGAAGATTTTGAGTCAACACTGGCACCAGAACGTGAATGTTCTACTTTACTGGCACGTGCTGCCACAATGGATATACTGTCCAGAGGAGACACCACAGTTTGGGGTTCATAGCTTTGAGCACTCTTCCACATTTCTACCTCATTCAAAAATGTTTCAAAGGTTTGCACCTTTGGTTGGTACCAATCATCATTGTCACTTTTCTTTTCCTCTTCCTCATACAGCACTTGCACAGACTGATGCACATCTTTAAATTCATCCAATGCCACATGGAGATGTTCAATGCCTGTGTCAACGGCTTCAATATCTCCACCTTTTAATAATTCCTTTAATTCATTCATTTTACGTGTACACACACCAAGTTTTCCTCTGCGCGTTGCGCAAAGCTCTTTAAGTTTGTCATCAGCCATATTTTAGCTTTTGAGAACAACAAAACAAAAACAATTATTCCAGAAAATTATTTTCTTTTTCCTTTTCAAAAAATTAAACACAGCACATTTATCTTCAACTCATTTCATTCTCATCTGGCTTCATTTAAGCTTATATGTGCATGAACAAAAATCTTGGTCCGCTCCAGTAGCAAATCCAGTAACAAACGATAATGCACTCCAATAGTGAACTTGAAAGGGTCAATTCTCAAAAGATCCAAAACTTTGTCAACTCCAAAGTATCAAAAAAAAAAAAAAAAAAAACTTTTCCGCTTCAATAACAGTCAAACAAATGCTTCCATGGGTTCCAAACAATTCAATTGTGAAGCAGTGTAAACGGTTGCAAAGTTCTTTACTTATGTAGTGGCAGACCACTCTTAGCTGGGACGTATTTCTTAGCTTCTTTAACAGGCTATCCAACACAGTTAAACTTAAATGGTACCTTTTTTGAGGTGGATGAGATGGTATTCCAGCAGATAGGTAAACAGGGCAGGTATGCAGAGCAAGGCAGGTAAGCAAAGCAAAGCAGGCAGCAGGCAGGTAAGTAGGTTGGTAGTAGCAGACAAAGCATGGACTCCAGTAATCCAACAAACAATTGGTAAGTGGTTGAAAAATGGTGGTTAAAAAAGGCACAACTTAATATCAAAAATAATGTCCAAATACTGTTCAATAAAGATTCAATAGCGATTCAGTAGCGATGTAAAGAACTGTATGCTTAATACGTTCCAACAGTTTCCTTGTTCTTTTTTGTTTTAGAAAGGTGAGAGGCGGCCATCTTTATCTTCAAACATTCTCACCGACCGTCAAACTAAAAGTCCCTACGAAATAAAGGACCCTAAATCAAACAAAATATACCAGTGCTCCAATAGCACAACAACTTAGATTAAACTCAAAACGGCTCCTACACTTACGGTTTTCCTAAAAATGACGATCAAAACTCGAAAAAACTCATTCAAAAACTCCATTGACTTACAATGGGAGTTCTAAAAAATTCAAACTGACGAAAATTCAAATCAAAATACCTTGAAGACTAAACCAAACTGCCGTTCTATATACTATATGAGCCATTGAGACTCATTTAAACTAATGAACTCTAAACTCAAAACGTGTGTGTGTGTGTGTGTGTGTGTGTGTGTGTGTGTGTGAGAGAGAGAGAGAGAGAGAGAGCGTGTGTGTGTGTGTGTAAACTCAAATACTTGTACATACTCATTTAAACTTATAAACTCTTAACTCAAAAACTTGTACACTTACAGTATAAACTCTGAGTGTGTGTGTGTGTGTGTGTGTGTGACAGAGAGAGAGTGTGTCTATGTGCGTGAGTGTGTGTGTGTGTGTGTGTGTGTGTGTGTGTGTGTTAATGAGCTTGTCTGTGTGTGTGTGTGTGAGTGAGTTAGTGAGTGTGTGTGTGAGAGAGATAGTGTGTGTGTGTGTGTGTGTGAGAGAGAGTGAGAGTCTGTGTGTGCATGCTTGTGTGTGTGTATGTCGAAAATTTAAATCTAAACACCTTGAAGACTAAACCAAACTGCCGTTCTATATACTATATGAGCCATTGAGACTCATTTAAACTAATAAACTCTAAACTCATACACTTATAATTAGAATAAGTGTATGAGATTAACTAATTAACTTATAAACTCATGAATTCATAGACTTATAAACTATTAAACTCATAAATTAATAAACTCTGAACTCTTAAACTCATTTAAACTTATAAACTCTAAACTCATTTAAACTTATAAACTCAAAACTCAAAAACTCATACACTTATAAACTCTAAACTCAAACTCTTGAGTGTGCGTGTGTGTGTGTCTGAGTGTGTGTGTGTGTGTGTGTGTGTGTGTGTGTGTGTGTGTATGTGTGTGTGTTTATCTATCTATTAACTTATCTATCTACCTGCCATAAACTTCAAACTACTGTAAACTACTTTAAACTTCAAACCACTTTAAACTTCTTAAGTTTAAAGCTTCCAGCTCCCAAGCAACTCCATAGCAACCAAACTTGAGTACCCTAGCAACCGTTTTGCAAGACCTATATCTCTGTATCAGAACATCGTATAGAGATTAGGTTTGGCTCTTTTGACTCATGCTAGCAAACAGCACTTCCAACATGCTACACATGCTAGCAGTGAATAGCTACATGCTAATAGCGATTAGTTAAGTGCTAAATCATGCCAAGATCATGCAAACAACTATATCAAAACTCCATAGTAACCATCTGTGACAACTACCAACCACCTAGCAACACCATAGCAACCACCCAGAACACCCTAGCAACCGCCTAGCAACCACCCAGAACACCCTAGCAACCGCCTAGCAACACCATAGCAACCACCCAGAACACCCTAGCAACTGCCTAGCAACCACCCAGAATACCCTAGCAACCACCTAGCAACCGCCTAGCAACCTCCCAGAATACCTTAGCAACCGCCTAGCAACACCATAGCAACCACCCAGAACACCCTAGCAACCGCCTAACAACACCCTAGCAACTTTAAGCTAATTTAAACTTCAAACTAATTTAAACTTTAAACTACTTTAAACTTCAAACTAATTTAAACTTTAAACTACATTAAACTTTAAACTACATTAAACTTTAAACTAATTTAAACTTTAAACTAATTTAAACTTTAAGCTAATTTAAACTTCAATCTAATTTAAACTTTAAACTACTTTAAACTTTAAACTAATTTAAACTCCAAACTATTTTAAACTTCTTCAAACTTTCTGGTCCAAACTTTCTCAAGCCAACTTAAAGTTTGTCTCGACGAACTTTTGCATCTAGTTAATGGTGCTTGCTGAAAGCAAGGCATCATTAGTGTTCTCTTGCATACTTATTATTCTTCTTATTATTATTCTGGACAAAGTTTGGCGCGAAACTCGCCCCGCACCGTTTGTCTCAGACCCCTGAGTGAGGTGTCAAATCGACCGGCTCATTAAGGAGAGGTGTGCTATGACTTTTATAAGTGATCGGGGGTGCGGTGTTCGCCCCAGGGGCGAAAAAGCGGCCAAAAAAGTCCCATTGACTTAACATTGCGACGAACTTTGACCACACGTAGCTCTGAGCGAGGATTTCGCAGAAACGTGTGATTTGCCACATTTGAAGAGGCTGACAGGCTCTGTAAGAACATACCTCACAATGGGGTAAAAGTTGCACCCCTGGGGGGCAGGAGCGTCCCAAAGTTGCCCCATTGACTTACTATGGGGAAGGAATGTCCCGTGAAACACACATGCTTTTCCTACTATGGTAAATTGCATAGGGATTTTGTATTGAACGTAGCTCTGGATCACAGTGTCAGAGAGACAAGGGGGCGGGCTCATTTTACTCAGACGGCCAATCAGTCTCTAAGGATCATTGTGAAGCTATCAAGCCACGCCCTAGCAACCATTTAGAGCCCCTTAGCAACAAGTCCCATAGACTTACATTGAAAGAGATCAAAGGGATATCTCTGGACTGAATTGTCATAGAAACATGGGGGTGGTCTCAGTTGACTCGGGGCAGCAAACAGCCAATCATGAATCACCTCAACACTTCCTAGCCCCTCCCTAGCAACCATTGTCGAGCACCTTAGCAACCAAAATCCAAAGAGGGATATCTTCCATTCTGAATGTCACAGAGGCATGGGAGTTGGTTTATATCATTCATAGTGACAAGCAGCCTTTGCAGTTTCATCATTGGCAGCTGCCAAGCAACTCCATAGCAACCAAACAGAGTACCCTAGCAACCATTTTACAAGACCTGTATCTCTGCATCAGAACATCATAAAGAGATGGGGTTAAGACAAGTTTGACTCAGGGCAGCAAACAGCCATTCATGAGACACCACAACACTTGCTAGCCCCGTCCTAGCAACCATTGTCAAGCACCTTAGCAACCAAAATCCATAGAGGGATATCTTTCATTCTGAATGTCACAGAGGAATGGAAGTTGGTTTATATAATTCATACTGACAAGCAGCCTTTAGAGTTTCATGATTGGCAGCTGCCAAGCCACTCCCTAGCAACCAAACAAAGTACCTTAGCAACCATTTTGCAAGACCTATTTCTCTGCATCAGAACATCGTATAGAGATGGGGCTTGGCTCTTTTGACTCATGCTAGCAAAGAGGAATTCCAACATGCTACACATGCTAGCTGTGAATAGCTACATGCTAATAGCAATTAGGTAAGTGCTAATCATGCCAAGAAAATGCTAAGAACTCCAATAGTAATCATCTGTGACAACTACCAACCACTTAGTAACACCATAGTAACCACCCATAATACCTTAGCAACCACCCTGAACACCCTAGCAACTGCATAGCAACTCCCTAGCAACCACCTAAAATACCCTACTAACCATCTAGCAACACCATAGCAACCACCCAGAACACCCTAGCAACTGCCTAGCAACGCCCTAGCAACCACCCAGAATACCCTAGCAACTGCCTAGCAACGCCCTAGCAACCACCAAGAATACCCTAGCAACCGCCTAGCAACCACCCAGAATACCCTAGCAACCGCCTAGCAACACCATAGCAAACACCCAGAATACCCTAGCAACTGCCTAGCAACACCCTAGCAACCGCCTAGCAACACCATAGCAACCACCCAGAACACCCTAGCAACTGCCTAGCAACGCCATAGCAACCACCCAGAACACCCTAGCAACTACCCAGAATACCCTAGCAACCGCCTAGCAACACCATAGCAACCCCCCAGAATACCCTAGCAACTGCCTAGAAACGCCCTAGCAACCACCCAGAATACCCTAGCAACGCCCTAGCAACCACCCAGAATACCCTAGCAACCGCCTAGCAACGCCATAGCAACCCACCAGAATACCCTAGTAACGCCCTAGCAACCACCCAGAACACCCTAGAAACTGCCTAGCAACGCCATAGCAACCACCCAGAAAACCCTAGCAACTGCCTAGCAACGCCCTAGCAACCACCCAGAATACCCTAGCAACCGCCTAGCAACACCATAGCAACCCCCCAGAATACCCTAGCAACTGCCTAGCAACGCCCTAGCAACCACCAATAATACCCTAGCAACCACCCAGAATACCCTAGCAACCGCCTAGCAACACCATAGCAACCACCCAGAATACCCTAGCAATTGCCTAGCAACGCCCTAGCAACCACCAATAATACCCTAGCAACCACCCATAATACCCTAGCAACCGCCTAGCAACACCATAGCAACCCCCCAGAATACCCTAGCAACACCCTAGCAACCACCTGAACAACACGAATAAGCCTTATCTCAGCACCAGAACATCGTACAGACATGTTTGTTGGCTCGTATGCAATCATGTACCACATTCTATCAACCGAGTGGCGAGTTTTGCCACTGCAAGCACCATTTCACATTTTCTTCAGGAAATGTACATTCTAGTTATTATTATTATTCTTCTGACCCTAAATTTACAACTCTATCTCCTCCAAGAGCTTTAACTCTACAAACTCCAAACTCGGGTCAGACCTTCAGTCTGTTCTGACTCGGTGTGCTATATCTTTTCAGACTGATTTGACTTTCAGTTTTCTTAAAAATTAATATTAAAAACCATAAAAATCCCATAGACTTACATTGCAGACTGTTCAAATTGAGCCAAGACTACGGTGGCCCATTAGTGTACAACCCAAAAACTCAAATCTAAATTCTCTGAAGCATTAGACTCAATGAAACTACCATTCTATGACCTAATAAACTTATCTATCTATCTATCTATCTATCTATCTATCTATCTATCTATCTATCTATCTATCTATCTATCTATCTATCTATCTATCTATCTATCTATCTATCTTCAAACTATGTCTATCTATCAATCTATCTTCAAACTATTTCTATCTATCAATCTATCTTCAAACTTTATCTATCTATCTATCTATCTATCTATCTATCTATCTATCTATCTATCTATCTATCTATCTATCTATCTATCTATCTATCTATCTATCTATCTATCTATCTATCTATCTATCTATCTATCTATCTATAAACTTTATCTATCTATCTATCTATCTATCTATCTATCTATCTATCTATCTATCTATCTATCTATCTATCTATCTATCTATCTATCTATAAACTATCTATCTATCTATCTATCTATCTATCTATCTATCTATCTATCTATCAATCTATCTATCTATCTATCTTCAAACCTTTTCTATCTATCTATCTATCTATCTATCTATCTATCTATCTATCTATCTATCTATCTATCTATCTATCTATCTATCTAACTTCAAACCTTTTCTATCTATCTATCTATTAATTAATTAACTAATCCACCATTCTTTTTTTCTTTCTTTCTTTTTTCTTTCTAACTAATCTATCTTTCTTTCTAACTAATCTATCTTTCTTTCATTCTACCTAATCTATCTATCTTTCTTTCTAACTAATCTATCTTTCTATCTAATCTTTCTTTCTAACTAATCCATCTTTCTTTCTTTCTTTCTTTCTTTCTTTCTTTCTTTCTTTCTTTCTTTCTTTCTTTCTTTCTTTCTTTCTTTCTTTCTTTCTAACTAATCAATCTTTTTTCTTTCTCTCTCACTAATCTATCTTTCTTTCTAACTAATTAGTCTTTCTTTCATTCTAACTAATCAGTCTTTCTTTCTTTATTTTTCTTTCTTTCTTTCTTTCTTTCTTTCTTTCTTTCTTTCTTTCTTTCTTTCTTTCTTTCTTTCTTTCTTTCTTTCTTTCTAACTAATCCACCATTCATTCTTTCTTCCTTTCTTTCCTTCCTTCCTTCCTTCTTTCCTTCTAACTTATCCACCATTCTTTTTCTTTCTTTTTTTCTTTCTTTCTTTCTAACTAATCCACCATTCTTTCTTTCTTTCTTTCTTTCTTTCTTTCTTTCTTTCTTTCTTTCTTTCTTTCTTTCTTTCTTACTAATCTATCTTTTTTCTTTTTTTCTTTCTTACTAATCAATTTTTCTTTCTCTCTTACTAATCTATATTTCTTTCTACGTAATCTTTCTTTCTTTCTTTCTTTCTAACTAATATTTCTTTCTTTTTTCTTTCTTTCTTACTTTTCTTTCTTTCTATCTTTCTTTCTTGCTTTCTAACTAATCTGTCTTTTTCTTTTGTTCTTTCTTTCTAACTAAACTTTCTTTCTAATATATCTTTCTAACTAATCTGTCTTTTTAACTTATCTTTCTTTCTTTCTAATCTATCTTTCTTTTTCTTCCTAACTAATCTTTTTTCTTTCTAACTAATCTTTTTTTTCTTTTTTTCTAATCTTTCTTTCTTTCTAACTAATCTTTCTTTCATTCTTTCTTTCTTTCTTTACTTTCTAACTAATCTTTCTTTTTTTACTTTCTTTCTTTCTGCCTAATCTTTCTTTTTTCTTTCTTTCTTTCTAATCTTTCTTTCTAACTAATCTTTCTTTTTCTTTCTTTCTTTCTAACTAATCTTTCTTTCTTTTTCTTTCTTTCTTTCTAACTAATCTTTCTAACTAATCTTTATTTCCTTTTTTCTTTCTTTCTTTCTCTTTCTTTCTTTCTTTCTTTCTTTCTAACTAATCTATTTATCTTTCTTTCTTTCTAACTAATCAATCTTTCTTTCTTTCTAACTAATCTATTTATCTTTCTTTCTTTCTTTCTAACTAATCAATATTTCTTTCTTTCTAACTAATCTATTTATCTTTCTTTCTTTCTAATTAATCAATCTTTCTTTCTTTCTTTCTTTCTGCCTAATCTTTTTTTTTCTTTCTTTCTAATCTTTCTTTCTAACTAATCTTTCTTTTTCTTTCTTTCTTTCTTTCTAACTAATCTTTCTTTCTTTTTCTTTCTTTCTTTCTAACTAATCTTTCTAACTAATCTTTCTTTCCTTTTTTTCTTTTTCTTTCTTTCTTTCTTTCTTTCTTTATTTATTTCTAACTAATCTATTTATCTTTCTTTCTTTTTAACTAATCCTTCCTTCCTTTCTTTCCTTCTTTCTAACTAATCCTTCCTTCTTTCTTTCTTTCTTTCTTTCCTTCTTTCTTTCTTTCTTTCTTTCTAACTAATCCTTCCTTCTTTCCTTCTTTCAAACTAATCCTTCCTTCTTTCCTTCTTTCTAACTAATCCTTCCTTCTTTCTAACTAATAAATGTTTCTTTCTTTCTTTCTTTTTTCTAACTAATCTTTATTTCTCTTTCTTACTTTCTTTCTGACTAATCAATTTTTCTTTCTTTGTTTCTTTCTTACTTTCTAACTAATCCATCTTTCTTTCTAACTAATCTTTCTTTCTTTCTATCTAATCAATTTTTCTTTCTTTCATTCTAAGTAGTCTATTTTTCTTTCTTTTTAACTAATCCATCTTTCTTTCTTTCTAATTAATCTATCTTTCTTTCTTTCTAACTAATCAATTTTTCTTGCTTTCATTCTAACTAGTGTATTTTTCTTCCTTTTTAACTAATCAATCTTTCTTTCTAACTAACTAATCCACTGTTCATTCTTTCTTTCATTCTAGCTAATCTATCTTTTTCTAACTAATCCATCTATCTTTCTTTCTTTCTTTCTTTCTTTCTTTCTAACTAATCTTTCTTTCTTTCTTTCTAACTAATTATTTTTCTTTCTTTCATTCTAACTAATCTATCTTTCTTTCTTTTTAACCAATCCATCTTTCTTTCTTTCTAACTAATCTATCTTTCTTTCTTCCTTACTAATCCATCTTTCTTTCTTTCTTTCTTTCTTTCTTTCTTTCTTTCTTTCTTTCTTTCTTTCTTTCTTTCTTTCTTTCTTTCTTTCTTTCTTTCATCCTTTCTTTCTAACCAACTAATCCACTGTTCCTTCTTTCTTTCTCTTTCTTTCTTTCTTTCTTTCTTTCTTTCTTTCTTTCTTAATAATCCTTCCTTCTTTCCTTCTTTCTTTCTTTCTTTCTTTCTTACTAATCCTTCCTTCCTTCTTTCTTTCTTTCTTTCTTTCTTTCTTTCTTTCTTTCTTTCTTTCTTTCTTACTAATCCTTCCTTCTTTCCTTCTTTCTTTCTTTCTTTCTTTCTTTCTTTCTTTCTTTCTTTCTTTCTTTCTTTCTTTCTAAATAATCCTTCCTTCTTTCCTTCTTTCTAACTAATCCTTCCTTTTTTCCTTCTTTCTAACTAATCCTTCCTTTTTTCCTTCTTTCTAACTAATCCTTCCTTCTTTCTAACTAATCCTTCCTTCTTTCCTTCTTTCTAACTAATCCTTCCTTCTTTCCTTCTTTCTAACTAATCTTTTTTTTTCTAACTCATCTTTCTTTCTAATATTTCTTTCTTTCTAACTAATTTATCAATCAAAATTTAAACTACTTTAAACTTCAAACTACTTAAAACTAACTACTTTTAACTTCTTCAAACTTTTTGTTCCGGCTTTCTCCGGCTTTTTTTTTTCTAGTTAGTGGTGCTTGCTGAAAGCAAGGCATCACTATTGTTATTGCTCATACTTATTATTATTATTATTATTAGTGGTGCTTGCTGAAAGCAAGGCATCACTATTGTTATCCTCCATACTTATTATTATTATTCTTATTATTATTCTGGACAAAGTTTGGCGCGTAATGCGCCCCGCACCGTTTGTCTCAGACCCCTGAGTGAGGCATCAAATCGACCGGCTCATTGAGGAGAGGTGTGGTATGACTTTTCTAAGCGATCGGGTGTACGATGTTCGCACAGCGGACGAAAAAGCGGCCAAAAAAGTCCCATTGACTTTACATTGGGCATTCTAAAAAAATTCAAATCCAAACCGACGTTTTCACACACACAGACTCCAAAGGGCCTGACACCCCTGCGTCTCTCCCTCTCTCTCTCCCTCAGAGGATTTATATTATCAAGCAGCCAATAAGTAATGGCCTAAAATCTTCATAGCCACACCCTAGCAACCAGTTACAGCACCCTAGCAACCACTAAGAGCTCCATAGCAACCACCCTAAACCAAAAAAAAACATTTTTTTATTTTTTAAAGCAATTTTACTCTTGTGGCCTTGCGATTTCGCTCCATGCTTGTGCCTATTCGGCCATAGGCACGAGGCCGCAGGCCGAGTGCCGTACTGAAGGCACTCGAAATTAAAGATTTTAAGAACTCTATAAAAACTCCATAGTAACCATATTTGACAACTACCAACACCTAGTAACACCATAGCAACTACCAAAAATACCTTAGCGACCACCCTGAACACCCTAGCAACGTCTAGAAATGCTCTAGTAACCACCAAAAAACTCTAGCAACCACCCAGAACACCCTAGCAACTGCCTAGCAACCACCCAGAACACCTAGCAACTGCCTAGTAACGCCCTAGCATCCACCCAGAATACCATAGCAACTGCCTAGCAACACCATAGCAACCACCCAGAACACCCTAGCAACTGCCTAGCAACACCATAGCAACCACCCAGAATACCCTAGCAACTGCCTAGCAACCACCAAGAATACCCTAGCAACTGCCTAGCAACCACCCAGAACACCTTAGCAACTGCCTAGCAACACAATAGCAACCACCCAGAACACCCTAGCAACCACCTGGCAACAGCATCTTGCTAAAAACATGGTAGCAACATGCTAATCATGCTAGCATCATGCTAGCAACATGCTAATCAAGCTAGCATCATGTTAGCAACATGCTAATCATGCTAGCATCATGCTAGCAACATGCTAATAAAGCTAGCATCATGTTATCAACATGCTAATCAAGCTAACATAATGCTAGCAACATGTTAATCAAGCTAGTATAATGCTAGCAACATGCTAATCATGCTAGCATCATGTTAGCAACATGCTAATCAAGCTAACATCATGCTAGAGACATGCTAATCATGTTAGCATAATGCTAGCAACATGTTAATCAAGCTAGCATGATGCTAGAAACATGCTAATCATGTTAGCATCTAGCTAAAAACATGCTAGCAACATGCTAATCATGCTAGCATCTTGTTAAAAGCATGCTAGCAACATGCTAATCATGCTAGCATCATGCTACCAACATGCTAATCAAGCTAGCATCATGCTAATCAAGCTAGCATCATGCTAGCATCATGCTAAAAATGCTAGCATAATGCTAGCAACATGCTAATCAAGCTAGCATAATGCTAGCAACATGCTAATCATGTTAGCATTTAGCTAAAAACATGCTAGCAAAATGCTAATCATGCTAGCATCTTGTTAAAAGCATGCTAGCAACATACTAATCAAGCTAGCATCATGCTACTAAGATGCTAATTATGTTAACAACATGTTAATCATGCTAACATCATTCTAACAACATGTTAATCATAGTAACTCATGCTGGAATGTGGTAAATCTTAGTAAATCATCTTAGAAACATGGTAAATCGTGGTAAATAATGCTAAAACGTGGTACATCATGGTATCACAACATGGTAATTGTGTTAGCATCTGCCCAGTGGCGAATTTTGCCACTGCAAGCACCACTTCACATTTTCTTCAGGAAATGTACATTCTAGTTATTAATGGTGCTTGCTGAAAGCAAGGCATCATTAGTGTTCTCTTGCATACTTATTATTCTTCTTATTATTATTCTGGACAAAGTTTGGCGCGAAACTCGCCCCGCACCGTTTGTCTCAGACCCCTGAGTGAGGTGTCAAATCGACCGGCTCATTAAGGAGAGGTGTGCTATGACTTTTATAAGTGATCGGGGGTGCGGTGTTCGCCCCAGGGGCGAAAAAGCGGCCAAAAAAGTCCCATTGACTTAACATTGCGACGAACTTTGACCACACGTAGCTCTGAGCGAGGATTTCGCAGAAACGTGTGATTTGCCACATTTGAAGAGGCTGACAGGCTCTGTAAGAACATACCTCACAATGGGGTAAAAGTTGCACCCCTGGGGGGCAGGAGCGTCCCAAAGTTGCCCCATTGACTTACTATGGGGAAGGAATGTCCCGTGAAACACACATGCTTTTCCTACTATGGTAAATTGCATAGGGATTTTGTATTGAACGTAGCTCTGGATCACAGTGTCAGAGAGACAAGGGGGCGGGCTCATTTTACTCAGACGGCCAATCAGTCTCTAAGGATCATTGTGAAGCTATCAAGCCACGCCCTAGCAACCATTTAGAGCCCCTTAGCAACAAGTCCCATAGACTTACATTGAAAGAGATCAAAGGGATATCTCTGGACTGAATTGTCATAGAAACATGGGGGTGGTCTCAGTTGACTCGGGGCAGCAAACAGCCAATCATGAATCACCTCAACACTTCCTAGCCCCTCCCTAGCAACCATTGTCGAGCACCTTAGCAACCAAAATCCAAAGAGGGATATCTTCCATTCTGAATGTCACAGAGGCATGGGAGTTGGTTTATATCATTCATAGTGACAAGCAGCCTTTGCAGTTTCATCATTGGCAGCTGCCAAGCAACTCCATAGCAACCAAACAGAGTACCCTAGCAACCATTTTACAAGACCTGTATCTCTGCATCAGAACATCATAAAGAGATGGGGTTAAGACAAGTTTGACTCAGGGCAGCAAACAGCCATTCATGAGACACCACAACACTTGCTAGCCCCGTCCTAGCAACCATTGTCAAGCACCTTAGCAACCAAAATCCATAGAGGGATATCTTTCATTCTGAATGTCACAGAGGAATGGAAGTTGGTTTATATAATTCATACTGACAAGCAGCCTTTAGAGTTTCATGATTGGCAGCTGCCAAGCCACTCCCTAGCAACCAAACAAAGTACCTTAGCAACCATTTTGCAAGACCTATTTCTCTGCATCAGAACATCGTATAGAGATGGGGCTTGGCTCTTTTGACTCATGCTAGCAAAGAGGAATTCCAACATGCTACACATGCTAGCTGTGAATAGCTACATGCTAATAGCAATTAGGTAAGTGCTAATCATGCCAAGAAAATGCTAAGAACTCCAATAGTAATCATCTGTGACAACTACCAACCACTTAGTAACACCATAGTAACCACCCATAATACCTTAGCAACCACCCTGAACACCCTAGCAACTGCATAGCAACTCCCTAGCAACCACCTAAAATACCCTACTAACCATCTAGCAACACCATAGCAACCACCCAGAACACCCTAGCAACTGCCTAGCAACGCCCTAGCAACCACCCAGAATACCCTAGCAACTGCCTAGCAACGCCCTAGCAACCACCAAGAATACCCTAGCAACCGCCTAGCAACCACCCAGAATACCCTAGCAACCGCCTAGCAACACCAT
This sequence comes from Scardinius erythrophthalmus, assembly GCF_964197995.2. Taxonomy (NCBI): domain Eukaryota; kingdom Metazoa; phylum Chordata; class Actinopteri; order Cypriniformes; family Leuciscidae; genus Scardinius; species Scardinius erythrophthalmus. Next base: position 23,691,796 of record NC_138228.1, on the reverse strand, counting down.
AGCAAACACCCAGAATACCCTAGCAACTGCCTAGCAACACCCTAGCAACCGCCTAGCAACACCATAGCAACCACCCAGAACACCCTAGCAACTGCCTAGCAACGCCATAGCAACCACCCAGAACACCCTAGCAACTACCCAGAATACCCTAGCAACCGCCTAGCAACACCATAGCAACCCCCCAGAATACCCTAGCAACTGCCTAGAAACGCCCTAGCAACCACCCAGAATACCCTAGCAACGCCCTAGCAACCACCCAGAATACCCTAGCAACCGCCTAGCAACGCCATAGCAACCCACCAGAATACCCTAGTAACGCCCTAGCAACCACCCAGAACACCCTAGAAACTGCCTAGCAACGCCATAGCAACCACCCAGAAAACCCTAGCAACTGCCTAGCAACGCCCTAGCAACCACCCAGAATACCCTAGCAACCGCCTAGCAACACCATAGCAACCCCCCAGAATACCCTAGCAACTGCCTAGCAACGCCCTAGCAACCACCAATAATACCCTAGCAACCACCCAGAATACCCTAGCAACCGCCTAGCAACACCATAGCAACCACCCAGAATACCCTAGCAATTGCCTAGCAACGCCCTAGCAACCACCAATAATACCCTAGCAACCACCCATAATACCCTAGCAACCGCCTAGCAACACCATAGCAACCCCCCAGAATACCCTAGCAACACCCTAGCAACCACCTGAACAACACGAATAAGCCTTATCTCAGCACCAGAACATCGTACAGACATGTTTGTTGGCTCGTATGCAATCATGTACCACATTCTATCAACCGAGTGGCGAGTTTTGCCACTGCAAGCACCATTTCACATTTTCTTCAGGAAATGTACATTCTAGTTCTTCTTATTATTATTCTGGACAAAGTTTGGCGCGAAACTCGCCCCGCACCGTTTGTCTCAGACCCCTGAGTGAGGTGTCAAATCGACCGGCTCATTAAGGAGAGGTGTGCTATGACTTTTATAAGTGATCGGGGGTGCGGTGTTCGCCCCAGGGGCGAAAAAGCGGCCAAAAAAGTCCCATTGACTTAACATTGCGACGAACTTTGACCACACGTAGCTCTGAGCGAGGATTTCGCAGAAACGTGTGATTTGCCACATTTGAAGAGGCTGACAGGCTCTGTAAGAACATACCTCACAATGGGGTAAAAGTTGCACCCCTGGGGGGCAGGAGCGTCCCAAAGTTGCCCCATTGACTTACTATGGGGAAGGAATGTCCCGTGAAACACACATGCTTTTCCTACTATGGTAAATTGCATAGGGATTTTGTATTGAACGTAGCTCTGGATCACAGTGTCAGAGAGACAAGGGGGCGGGCTCATTTTACTCAGACGGCCAATCAGTCTCTAAGGATCATTGTGAAGCTATCAAGCCACGCCCTAGCAACCATTTAGAGCCCCTTAGCAACAAGTCCCATAGACTTACATTGAAAGAGATCAAAGGGATATCTCTGGACTGAATTGTCATAGAAACATGGGGGTGGTCTCAGTTGACTCGGGGCAGCAAACAGCCAATCATGAATCACCTCAACACTTCCTAGCCCCTCCCTAGCAACCATTGTCGAGCACCTTAGCAACCAAAATCCAAAGAGGGATATCTTCCATTCTGAATGTCACAGAGGCATGGGAGTTGGTTTATATCATTCATAGTGACAAGCAGCCTTTGCAGTTTCATCATTGGCAGCTGCCAAGCAACTCCATAGCAACCAAACAGAGTACCCTAGCAACCATTTTACAAGACCTGTATCTCTGCATCAGAACATCATAAAGAGATGGGGTTAAGACAAGTTTGACTCAGGGCAGCAAACAGCCATTCATGAGACACCACAACACTTGCTAGCCCCGTCCTAGCAACCATTGTCAAGCACCTTAGCAACCAAAATCCATAGAGGGATATCTTTCATTCTGAATGTCACAGAGGAATGGAAGTTGGTTTATATAATTCATACTGACAAGCAGCCTTTAGAGTTTCATGATTGGCAGCTGCCAAGCCACTCCCTAGCAACCAAACAAAGTACCTTAGCAACCATTTTGCAAGACCTATTTCTCTGCATCAGAACATCGTATAGAGATGGGGCTTGGCTCTTTTGACTCATGCTAGCAAAGAGGAATTCCAACATGCTACACATGCTAGCTGTGAATAGCTACATGCTAATAGCAATTAGGTAAGTGCTAATCATGCCAAGAAAATGCTAAGAACTCCAATAGTAATCATCTGTGACAACTACCAACCACTTAGTAACACCATAGTAACCACCCATAATACCTTAGCAACCACCCTGAACACCCTAGCAACTGCATAGCAACTCCCTAGCAACCACCTAAAATACCCTACTAACCATCTAGCAACACCATAGCAACCACCCAGAACACCCTAGCAACTGCCTAGCAACGCCCTAGCAACCACCCAGAATACCCTAGCAACTGCCTAGCAACGCCCTAGCAACCACCAAGAATACCCTAGCAACCGCCTAGCAACCACCCAGAATACCCTAGCAACCGCCTAGCAACACCATAGCAAACACCCAGAATACCCTAGCAACTGCCTAGCAACACCCTAGCAACCGCCTAGCAACACCATAGCAACCACCCAGAACACCCTAGCAACTGCCTAGCAACGCCATAGCAACCACCCAGAACACCCTAGCAACTACCCAGAATACCCTAGCAACCGCCTAGCAACACCATAGCAACCCCCCAGAATACCCTAGCAACTGCCTAGAAACGCCCTAGCAACCACCCAGAATACCCTAGCAACGCCCTAGCAACCACCCAGAATACCCTAGCAACCGCCTAGCAACGCCATAGCAACCCACCAGAATACCCTAGTAACGCCCTAGCAACCACCCAGAACACCCTAGAAACTGCCTAGCAACGCCATAGCAACCACCCAGAAAACCCTAGCAACTGCCTAGCAACGCCCTAGCAACCACCCAGAATACCCTAGCAACCGCCTAGCAACACCATAGCAACCCCCCAGAATACCCTAGCAACTGCCTAGCAACGCCCTAGCAACCACCAATAATACCCTAGCAACCACCCAGAATACCCTAGCAACCGCCTAGCAACACCATAGCAACCACCCAGAATACCCTAGCAATTGCCTAGCAACGCCCTAGCAACCACCAATAATACCCTAGCAACCACCCATAATACCCTAGCAACCGCCTAGCAACACCATAGCAACCCCCCAGAATACCCTAGCAACACCCTAGCAACCACCTGAACAACACGAATAAGCCTTATCTCAGCACCAGAACATCGTACAGACATGTTTGTTGGCTCGTATGCAATCATGTACCACATTCTATCAACCGAGTGGCGAGTTTTGCCACTGCAAGCACCATTTCACATTTTCTTCAGGAAATGTACATTCTAGTTAATGGTGCTTGCTGAAAGCAAGGCATCATTAGTGTTCTCTTGCATACTTATTATTCTTCTTATTATTATTCTGGACAAAGTTTGGCGCGAAACTCGCCCCGCACCGTTTGTCTCAGACCCCTGAGTGAGGTGTCAAATCGACCGGCTCATTAAGGAGAGGTGTGCTATGACTTTTATAAGTGATCGGGGGTGCGGTGTTCGCCCCAGGGGCGAAAAAGCGGCCAAAAAAGTCCCATTGACTTAACATTGCGACGAACTTTGACCACACGTAGCTCTGAGCGAGGATTTCGCAGAAACGTGTGATTTGCCACATTTGAAGAGGCTGACAGGCTCTGTAAGAACATACCTCACAATGGGGTAAAAGTTGCACCCCTGGGGGGCAGGAGCGTCCCAAAGTTGCCCCATTGACTTACTATGGGGAAGGAATGTCCCGTGAAACACACATGCTTTTCCTACTATGGTAAATTGCATAGGGATTTTGTATTGAACGTAGCTCTGGATCACAGTGTCAGAGAGACAAGGGGGCGGGCTCATTTTACTCAGACGGCCAATCAGTCTCTAAGGATCATTGTGAAGCTATCAAGCCACGCCCTAGCAACCATTTAGAGCCCCTTAGCAACAAGTCCCATAGACTTACATTGAAAGAGATCAAAGGGATATCTCTGGACTGAATTGTCATAGAAACATGGGGGTGGTCTCAGTTGACTCGGGGCAGCAAACAGCCAATCATGAATCACCTCAACACTTCCTAGCCCCTCCCTAGCAACCATTGTCGAGCACCTTAGCAACCAAAATCCAAAGAGGGATATCTTCCATTCTGAATGTCACAGAGGCATGGGAGTTGGTTTATATCATTCATAGTGACAAGCAGCCTTTGCAGTTTCATCATTGGCAGCTGCCAAGCAACTCCATAGCAACCAAACAGAGTACCCTAGCAACCATTTTACAAGACCTGTATCTCTGCATCAGAACATCATAAAGAGATGGGGTTAAGACAAGTTTGACTCAGGGCAGCAAACAGCCATTCATGAGACACCACAACACTTGCTAGCCCCGTCCTAGCAACCATTGTCAAGCACCTTAGCAACCAAAATCCATAGAGGGATATCTTTCATTCTGAATGTCACAGAGGAATGGAAGTTGGTTTATATAATTCATACTGACAAGCAGCCTTTAGAGTTTCATGATTGGCAGCTGCCAAGCCACTCCCTAGCAACCAAACAAAGTACCTTAGCAACCATTTTGCAAGACCTATTTCTCTGCATCAGAACATCGTATAGAGATGGGGCTTGGCTCTTTTGACTCATGCTAGCAAAGAGGAATTCCAACATGCTACACATGCTAGCTGTGAATAGCTACATGCTAATAGCAATTAGGTAAGTGCTAATCATGCCAAGAAAATGCTAAGAACTCCAATAGTAATCATCTGTGACAACTACCAACCACTTAGTAACACCATAGTAACCACCCATAATACCTTAGCAACCACCCTGAACACCCTAGCAACTGCATAGCAACTCCCTAGCAACCACCTAAAATACCCTACTAACCATCTAGCAACACCATAGCAACCACCCAGAACACCCTAGCAACTGCCTAGCAACGCCCTAGCAACCACCCAGAATACCCTAGCAACTGCCTAGCAACGCCCTAGCAACCACCAAGAATACCCTAGCAACCGCCTAGCAACCACCCAGAATACCCTAGCAACCGCCTAGCAACACCATAGCAAACACCCAGAATACCCTAGCAACTGCCTAGCAACACCCTAGCAACCGCCTAGCAACACCATAGCAACCACCCAGAACACCCTAGCAACTGCCTAGCAACGCCATAGCAACCACCCAGAACACCCTAGCAACTACCCAGAATACCCTAGCAACCGCCTAGCAACACCATAGCAACCCCCCAGAATACCCTAGCAACTGCCTAGAAACGCCCTAGCAACCACCCAGAATACCCTAGCAACGCCCTAGCAACCACCCAGAATACCCTAGCAACCGCCTAGCAACGCCATAGCAACCCACCAGAATACCCTAGTAACGCCCTAGCAACCACCCAGAACACCCTAGAAACTGCCTAGCAACGCCATAGCAACCACCCAGAAAACCCTAGCAACTGCCTAGCAACGCCCTAGCAACCACCCAGAATACCCTAGCAACCGCCTAGCAACACCATAGCAACCCCCCAGAATACCCTAGCAACTGCCTAGCAACGCCCTAGCAACCACCAATAATACCCTAGCAACCACCCAGAATACCCTAGCAACCGCCTAGCAACACCATAGCAACCACCCAGAATACCCTAGCAATTGCCTAGCAACGCCCTAGCAACCACCAATAATACCCTAGCAACCACCCATAATACCCTAGCAACCGCCTAGCAACACCATAGCAACCCCCCAGAATACCCTAGCAACACCCTAGCAACCACCTGAACAACACGAATAAGCCTTATCTCAGCACCAGAACATCGTACAGACATGTTTGTTGGCTCGTATGCAATCATGTACCACATTCTATCAACCGAGTGGCGAGTTTTGCCACTGCAAGCACCATTTCACATTTTCTTCAGGAAATGTACATTCTAGTTATTATTATTATTCTGGACAAAGTTTGGCGCGTAACTCGCCCCACACCGTTTGTCACAGACCCATGAATGAGGTGTCAAATCGACCGGCTCATTGAGGAGAGGTGTGCTATGACTTTTATAAGCGATCGGGGGTGCGGTGTTCACCCCAGGGGCGAAAAAGCGGCCCAAAAAGTTCCATTGACTTAACATTGCGACGAACTTTGAGCACTCATAGCTCTGAGCGAGGATTTCGCAGAAACGTGTGATTTGCCACATTTGAAGAGGCTGACAGGCTCTGTAAGAACATACCTCACAATGGGGTAAAAGTTGCACCCCTGGGGGGCAGGAGCGTCCCAAAGTTGCCCCATTGACTTACTATGGGGAAGGAATGTCCCGTGAAACACACATGCTTTTCCTACTATGGTAAATTGCATAGGGATTTTGTAATGAACGTAGCTCTGGATCACAGTATCATAGAGACAAGGGGGTGGGCTCATTTTACTCAGACGACCAATCAGTCTCTCAGGATCATTGTGAAGCTATCAAGCCACGCCCTAGCAACCATTTAGAGCACCTTAGCAACAAGTCCCATAGACTTCCATTGAAAGAGTTCAAAGGGATATCTCCGGACTGAATTGTCATAGAAACTAGAGGGTGGTCTCGTTTGACTTGGGGCAGCAAACAGCCAATCATGAATCACCTCAACTCTTCCTAGCCCCTCCCTAGCAACCATTGTCGAGCACCTTAGCAACCAAAATCCGAGAGGGATATCTTCCATTCTGAATGTCACAGAGGCATGGGAGTTGGTTTATATCATTCATAGTGACAAGAAGCCTTTGGAGTTTCATCATTGGCAGCTGCCAAGCCACTCCCTAGCAACCAAACAGAGTACCCTAGCAACCAAAATTCAAAGAGGGATATCTTCCATTCTGAATGTCACAGAGAAATGGTAGTTGGTTTATATCATTCATAGTGACAAGAAGCCTTTGCAGTTTCGTCATTGGCAGCTGCCAAGCCACTCCATAGCAACCAAACAGAGTACCCTAGCAACCATTTAGCAAAAATAATTTCTCTGTATCAGAACATCGTATAGAGCTGGGAGTTGGTTTATATCATTCATACTGACAAGCAGACTCTGGAGTTTTATGGTTGGCAGCTGCCAAGCTACTCCCTAGCAACTAAACAGAGTACCCTAGCAACAAAAATCCAAAGAGGGATATCTTCCATTCTGTATGTCACAGATGCATGGGAGTTGGTTTTTTATCATTCATAGTGACAAGAAGCCTTTTTAATTTCATCATTGGCAGCTGCCAAGCCACTCCCTAGCAACCAAACAGAGTACCCTAGCAACCGTTTAGCAAGACCTATATCTCTGCATCAGAACATCGTATAGAGATGGGAGTTGGTTTATTTTCATTCATACTGACAAGAAGCTTATGCAGTTTCATCATTAACAGCTGCCAAGCCACTCCATAGCAACCAAACAGAGGACCCTAGCAACCAAACTCCAGAGAGGAATATCTTCCATTCTGACTGTCACAGAGGCATGGGAGTTGGTTTATATCATTCATATTGACAAGAAGCCTTTGGTGTTTCATGATTGGCAGCTGCCAAGCAACTCCATATCAACCAAACAGAGTACCCTAGCAACCAAATTCCAAAGAGGAATATCTTCCTTTCTGAATGTCACACAGGCATGGGAGTTGGTTTATATCATTCATACTGACAAGAAGCCTTTGGAATTTCATCATTGGCAGCTGCCAAGCCACTCTCTAGCAACCAAACAGAGTACCCTAGCAACCAAAATCCAAGGAGGGATATCTTCCATTCTGAATGTCATAGAGGCATGGGAGTTGGTTTATATCATTCAGAGTGACAAGAAGCCTTTGCAGTTTCATCATTGGTATCTGCCAAGTCACTCCCTGGCAACCAAACAGAGGACCCTAGCAACCGTTTATCAAGACCCATGTCTCTGCATCAGAACATCATATAGAGATGGGGGTTGGCTCTTTTGTTTTGGTTGGGAAACAGTCTGTAAATTTCACCATGGTAACTTTGTATTCACACCCTAGCAACCGTTTACAGCCACCTAGCAACCATATTGCAACATAAAGAAGCCATATTTCAGCTCCACAACAGCGTACAGACATGGTTGTTGGCTCGTATGCGATCATGTACAACACCCTAGCAACCGAGTGCCGAATTTTGCCACTGCAAGCACCACTTCACATTTTCTTCAGGAAATGTACATTCTAGTTCTTTTTATTATTATTCTTCCACACAAAAGTTTGGCGCGTAACTCGCCCCGCACCGTTTGTCACAGACCCATGAATGAGGTGTCAAATCGACCGGCTTATTGAGGAGAGGTGTGCTATGACTTTTGTAAGCGATCGGGGGTGCGGTGTTCACCCCAGGGGCGAAAAAGCGGCCCAAAAAGTTCCATTGACTTAACATTGCAACGAACTTTGAGCACTCATAGCTCGGAGCGAGGATTTCGCAGAAACGTGTGATTTGCCACATTTGAAGAGGCTGACAGGCTCTGTAAGAGCATACCTCACAATGGGGTAAATGTTGCACCCCTGGGGGGCAGGAGCATCCCAAAGTTGCCCCATTGACTTACTATGGGGAAGGAATGTCCCGTGAAACACACATGCTTTTCCTACTATGGTAAATTGCATAGGGATTTTGTAATGAACGTAGCTCTGGATCACAGTGTCATAGAGACAAGGGGGTGGGCTCATTTTATTCAGACGACCAATCAGTCTCTCAGGATCATTGTGAAGCTATCAAGCCACGCCCTAGCAACCATTTAGAGCACCTTAGCAACAAGTCCCATAGACTTCCATTGAAAGAGTTCAAAGGGATATCTCCGGACTGAATTGTCATAGAAACTTGAGGGTGGTCTCGTTTGACTTGAGGCAGCAAACAGCCAATCATGAATCACCTTCACTCTTCCTAGCCCCTCCCTAGCAACCATTGTCGAGCACCTTAGCAACCAAAATCCTAGAGGGATATCTTCCATTCTGAATGTCACAGAGGCGTGGGAGTTGGTTTATATCATTCATAGTGACAAGAAGCCTTTGGAGTTTCATCATTGGCAGCTGCCAAACCACTCCATAGCAACCAAACAGAGTACCCTAGCAACTATTTAGCAATACCTCTATCTCTGTATCAGAACATTGTATAGAGATGGGGGTTGGTTTATATCATTCATAGTGACAAGAAGCCTTTGGGGTTTCATGATTGGCAGCTGCCAAGCCACTCCCTAGCAACCAAACAGAGTTCCCTAGCAACCGTTTTGCAAGACCTATATCTCTGCGTCAGAACATCGTATAGAGATGGGGGTTGGTTTATATCATTAATACTGACAAGAAGCCTTTGCAGTTTCATCATTAGCAGCTGCCAATCAACTCCATAGCAACCAAACAGAGAACCCTAGCAACCAAAATCCAAAGAGGGATGTCTTACATTCTGAATGTCACAGAGGCATGGGAGTTGGATTATATCATTCATAGTGACAAGACGCCTTTGCAGTTTCATTATTGGCAGCTGCCAAGCAACTCCTTAGCAACCATTGTCGAGCACCTTAGCAACCAAAACCATAGAGGGATATCTTCCATTCTGAATGTCACAGAGGCATGGGAGTTGGTTTATATCATTCATTCTGACAAGCAGACTTTGCAGTTTCATCATTGGCAGCTGTCAAGCAAATCCATAGCAACCAAACAGAGAACCCTAGCAACCAAAATACAAAGAGGGATATCTTCCATTCTGAAAGTCACAGAGGCATGGGAGTTGGTTTATATCATTCATAGTGACAAGAAGCCTTTGCAGTTTCATCATTGGCAGCTGTCAAGCAAATCCATAGCAACCAAACAGAGAACCCTAGCAACCAAAATCCAAAGAGGGATATCTTCCATTCTGAATGTCACAGAGGCATGGGAGTTGGTTTATATCCTTCACAGTGACAAGAAGCCTTTGCAGTTTCATCATTGGCAGCTGCCAAGCAACTCCATGGCAACCAAACAGAGTACCCTAGCAACCAAAATCCAAAGAGGGATATCTTCCATTCTGAATGTCACAGAGGCATGGGATTTGGTTTGAATCATTCATACTGACAAGCAGCCTTTGGAGTTTCATGATTGGCAGCTGCCAAGCCACTCCTTAGCAACCAAACAGAGGACCCTAACAACCGTTTATCAAGACCCATGTCTCTGCATCAGAACATCGTATAGAGATGGGGGTTGGCTGTTTTGTTTTGGTTGGAAAACAGTCTGTAACTATCACCATGGTAACTGAATTCACACCCTAGCAACCGTTTAGAGCCACCTAGCAACCATATTGCAACATATAGAAGCCATATTTCAGCTCCACAACATCATACAGACATAGTTGTTGA
>NC_138228.1:23541424-23678924 GCF_964197995.2 Scardinius erythrophthalmus | reverse complement strand
TTCTTTCTTTCTTTCTTTCTAACTAATTCACCATTCTTTCTTTCTTTCTAACTAATCCACCATTCTTTCTTTCTTTGTAACTAATTCACCATTCTTTCTTTCTTCCTTCCTTTCTTTCTTTTTTCTAACTAATCCAACATTCTTTCTTTCTTTCTTTTTCTTTCTTTCTTACTAATCCACCTTTCTTTCTTTCTAACTAATCTTTCTTTCTTTCTTTCTTTCTTTCTTTCTTTCTTTCTTTCTTTCTTTCTTTCTTTCTTTCTTTCTTTCTTTCTTTCTACCTAATCTTTTTTCTTTCTTTCTTTCTACCTAATCTTTTTCTTTCTTTCTTTCTTTCTATTCCTTTTTTCATTCTTTCTTTCTTTCTTTCTTTCTTTCTTTAAACCTTTTCTATCTATCTATCTATCTATCTATCTATCTATCTATCTATCTATCTATCTATCTATCTATCTATCTATCTATCTATCTATCTATCTATCTATCTATCTATCTATCTATCTATCTATCTATCTATCTATCTATCTATCTACTGTTCTAACTAATCTGTCTTTCTTTCTAACTAATCTTACTTTCTTTTTTCTTTCATTCTTTCTTTCTACCTAATCTGTCTTTCTTTATTTCTTTATTTCTTGCTTTCTAACTAATCTGTGTTTCTTTCTAACTAATCTTTCTTTCTTTCTTTTTTTCTTTCTAATATTTTTTTCTTTCTTTCTAACTAATTTATCAATCAAAATTTAAACTACTTTAAACTTCATACTACTTCAAACTTCTAACTACTTTTAACTTTTTCAAACTCTCTGGTCTGGCTTTCTCAAGCCAACTTAAAGTTTGTCTCAAAAAACTTTTTTTTCTAGTTAAGTTGGCTTGAGAGAGCCAACATATTGAAATCCTATTTAAACTTATTATTATTATTAATGGTGCTTGCTGAAAGCAAGGCATCATTAGTGTTCTCTTGCATACTTATTATTAGTGGTGCTTGCTGAAAGCAAGGCATCACTATTGTTATTGCTCATACTTATTATTCTTTTTATTATTATTCTTCCACACAAAAGTTTGGCGCGTAACTCGCCCCGCACCGTTTGTCACAGACCCATGAATGAGGTGTCAAATCGACCGGCTTATTGAGGAGAGGTGTGCTATGACTTTAGTAAGCGATCGGGGGTGCGGTGTTCACCCCAGGGGCGAAAAAGCGGGCCAAAAAGTTCCATTGACTTAACATTGCAACGAACTTTGAGCACTCATAGCTCGGAGCGAGGATTTCGCAGAAACGTGTGATTTGCCACATTTGAAGAGGCTGACAGGCTCTGTAAGAACATACCTCACAATGGGGTAAAAGTTGCACCCCTGGGGGGCAGGAGCATCCCAAAGTTGCCCCATTGACTTACTATGGGGAAGGAATGTCCCGTGAAACACACATGCTTTTCCTACTATGGTAAATTGCATAGGGATTTTGTAATGAACGTAGCTCTGGATCACAGTGTCATAGAGACAAGGGGGTGGGCTCATTTTATTCAGACGACCAATCAGTCTCTCAGGATCATTGTGAAGCTATCAAGCCACGCCCTAGCAACCATTTAGAGCACCTTAGCAACAAGTCCCATAGACTTCCATTGAAAGAGTTCAAAGGGATATCTCCGGACTGAATTGTCATAGAAACTTGAGGGTGGTCTCGTTTGACTTGGGGCAGCAAACAGCCAATCATGAATCACCTTCACTCTTCCTAGCCCCTCCCTAGCAACCATTGTCGAGCACCTTAGCAACCAAAATCCTAGAGGGATATCTTCCATTCTGAATGTCACAGAGGCATGGGAGTTGGTTTATATCATTCATAGTGACAAGAAGCCTTTGGGGTTTCATGATTGGCAGCTGCCAAGCCACTCCCTAGCAACCAAACAGAGTTCCCTAGCAACCGTTTTGCAAGACCTATATCTCTGCGTCAGAACATCGTATAGAGATGGGGGTTGGTTTATATCATTAATACTGACAAGAAGCCTTTGCAGTTTCATCATTAGCAGCTGCCAATCAACTCAATAGCAACCAAACAGAGAACCCTAGCAACCAAAATCCAAAGAGGGATGTCTTCCATTCTGATTGTCACAGAGGCATGGGAGTTGGATTATATCATTCATAGTGACAAGACGCCTTTGCAGTTTCATCATTGGCAGCTGCCAAGCCACTCCTTAGCAACCATTGTCGAGCACCTTAGCAACCAAAACCATAGAGGGATATCTTCCATTCTGAATGTCACAGAGGCATGGGAGTTGGTTTATATCATTCATTCTGACAAGCAGACTTTGCAGTTTCATCATTGGCAGCTGTCAAGCAAATCCATAGCAACCAAACAGAGAACCCTAGCAACCAAAATCCAAAGAGGGATATCTTCCATTCTGAATGTCACAGAGGCATGGGAGTTGGTTTATATCCTTCACAGTGACAAGAAGCCTTTGCAGTTTCATCATTGGCAGCTGCCAAGCAACTCCATGGCAACCAAACAGAGTACCCTAGCAACCAAAATCCAAAGAGGGATATCTTCCATTCTGAATGTCACAGAGGCATGGGATTTGGTTTGAATCATTCATACTGACAAGCAGCCTTTGGAGTTTCATGATTGGCAGCTGCCAAGCCACTCCTTAGCAACCAAACAGAGGACCCTAACAACCGTTTATCAAGACCCATGTCTCTGCATCAGAACATCGTATAGAGATGGGGGTTGGCTGTTTTGTTTTTGTTGGGAAACAGTCTGTAACTATCACCATGGTAACTGAATTCACACCCTAGCAACCGTTTAGAGCCACCTAGCAACCATATTGCAACATATAGAAGCCATATTTCAGCTCCACAACATCGTACAGACATAGTTGTTGGCTCGAATGCAATCATGTACAACACCCTAGCAACCAAGTGGAGAGTTTTGCCACTGCAAGCACCACTTCACATTTTCTTCAGGAAATGTACATTCTAGTTATTATTATTATTATTATTATTATTATTATTCCACTTTTTTTCGGCGCGTAACTCGTGCCGCAGCTTTTGTCACAGACCCTCGAATTAGGCATCAAATTGTGCGGATTATTCGGGAATGGTGTGCTATGACTTTTATAAGCGATCGGGGGTGCGGTGTTCGCCCCAGGGGCGAAAAAGCAGCCGAAAAATCCCATAGACTTAACATTGCGACAAACTTTTATGAGTCATAGCTCCGAGCGAGGATTTCGCAGAAATGTGTGATTTGCCACATTTGAAGAGGCTGGCAGGCTCTGTCAGAACATACCTCACAATGGGGTAAAAGTTGCACCCCTGGTGGGCAGGATCTGCCTAAATTTTCCCATTGACTTACTATGGTGTAGGACGGCCCGGCATGTGTTTTTCCTACTATGGTAAATTGCATAGGGATTTTGTATTGAACATAGCTCTGGATCACAGTGTCATAGAGACAAGGGGGTGGGCTCATTTTACTCAGACGACCAATCAGTCTCTCAGGATCATTGTGAAGCTATCAAGCCACGCCCTAGCAACCATTTAGAGCACCTTAGCAACAAGTCCCATAGACTTCCATTGAAAGAGATCAAAAGGATATCTCCGGACTGAATTGTCATAGAAACACGAGGGTGGTCTCGTTTGACTCAGGCCAGAAAGCGGCCAATCATGAATCACCTCAACACTTCCTAGCCCCTCCCTAGCAACCATTGTCGAGCACCTTAGCAACCAAAATCCTAGAGGGATATCTTCTATTCTGAATGTCACAGAGGAATGGGAGTTGGTTTATATCATACATACTGACAAGCAGCCTTTGGAGTTTCATCATTGGCAGCTGCCAAGCCACTCCCTAGCAACCAAACAGAGTACCCTAGCAACCATTTTGTAAGACCTATATCTCTGCATCAGAACATCATAAAGAGAGGGGGTTAACACAAGTTTGACTCAGGGCAGCAAACAGCCATTCATGAGACACTACAACACTTGCTAGCCCTGCCCTAGCAACCATTGTTGAGCACCTTAGCAACCAAAATCCTAGAGGGATATCTTCTATTCTGAATGTCACAGAGGAAGGGGAGTTGGTTTATATCATTCATACTGACAAGCAGCCTTTAGAGTTTCATGATTGGCAGCTGCCAAGCCACTCCCTAGCAACCAAACAAAGTACCTTAGCAACCATTTTACAAGACCTATTTCTCTGCATCAGAACATCGTATAGAGATGGGGGTTGGCTCTTTTGACTCATGCTAGCAAAGAGGAATTCCAACATGCTACACATGCTTGATGTGAATAGCTACATGCTAATAGCGATTAGGTAAGTGCTAATTCATGGCAAGAAAATGCTAAGAACTCCAATAGTAATCATCTGTGACAACTACCAACCACTTAGTAACACCATAGCAACCACCCAGAATACCCTAGTAACCGCCTAGCAACACCATAACAACCACCCAGAACACCCTAGCAACTGCCTAGCAACACCCTAGCAACCACCCAGAATACCCTAGCAACCGCCTAGCAACACCATAGCAACCACCCAGAACACCCTAGCAACCGCCTAGCAACACCATAGCAACCACTCAGAACACCCTAGCAACGCCCTAGCAACCACCAAGAATACCCTAGCAACCGCCTAGCAACCACCCAGAATACCCTAGCAACTGCCTAGCAACACCATAGCAACCACTAGAATACCCTAGCAACCGCCTAGCAACACCATAGCAACCACCCAGAACACCCTAGCAACTGCCTAGCAAAGCCCTAGCAACCACCCAGAATACCCTAGCAACCGCCTAGCAACACCATAGCAACCAGACAGAACAACTTAGCAACTCCATAGCAACCACATAGAAACCTTAGCAACTGCCTAGCAACTCCATAGCAACCACCCAGAACACCATAGCAACCACCAAGAATACCCTAGCAACCACCTAGCAACACCATAGCAACCACCCAGAACACCCTAGCAACTACCTAGCAAAGCCCTAGCAACCACACAGAACACCCTAGCAACCACCTGAACAACATGAATAAGCCATATCTCAGCACCAGAACATAGTACAGACATGTTTGTTGGCTTGTATGCAATCATGTACCACACTCTAGCAACCGAGTGGCGAGTTTTGCCACTGCAAGCACCACTTCACATTTTCTTCAGGAAATGTACATTCTAGTTATTATTATTATTCTTCTGACCGTAAAAATTTACAACTCAAACTCCTCCTAGAGCTTTAACTCTACATACTCCAAATTCGGCTCAGACACTCAAACTGATCTGACTCGCGTTGCTATATCTTTTCAGACTGATCGGACTTACGGTTTTCCTAAAAATGACGATCAAAACTCGGAAAAACTCATTCAAAAACTCCCATTGACTTACATTGGGGAGTTCTAAAAAATTCAAATTTAGATTCAAACTGACCAACCGACGAAAATTCAAATCAAAATACCTTGAAGACTAAACCAAACTGCCGTTCTATATACTATATGAGCCATTGAGACTCATTTAAACTAATGCACTCTAAACTCATACACTTATAAACTAATTAACTTATAAACTCATGAATTCATAGACTTATGAACTCTAAAACTCATAAATTAATAAACTCTGAACTCTTAAACTCATTTAAATTTATAAACTAAAAAACTCATTTAAACTTATAAACTAAACTCAAAAACTTGTACACTTATAAACTCATCCATTTATACACTTATAAACTCTAAACTCATAAACTCTGAGTGTGTGTGTGTGTGTGTGTGTGTGTGTACACACACACACACACACACACACATACACTCTAAACTCATTTAAACGTATAAACTCAAAACTCAAAAACTCGTAAACTACTTTAAACTTCAAACCACTTTAAACTTATTAAGTTTAAAGCTTCCAGCTCCCAAGCAACTCCATAGCAACCAAACTTGAGTACCCTAGCAACCGTTTTGCAAGACCTATATCTCTGCATCAGAACATCGTATAGAGATGAGGTTTGGCTCTTTTGACTCATGCTAGCAAACAGCACTTCCAACATGCTACACATGCTAGCAGTGAATAGCTACATGCTAATAGCGATTAGTTAAGTGCTAAATCATGCCAAGATCATGCTAAGAACTCTATAAAAACTCCATAGTAACCATCTATGACAACTACCAACCACCTAGTAACACCATAGCAACAGCCCAGAACACCCTAGCAACCACCTAGCAACCACCCAGAATACCTTAGCAACCGCCTTGCAACACCATAGCAACCACCCAGAACACCCTAGAAACCACCTAGCAACCACCCAGAATACCTTAGTAACCGCCTAGCAACACCATGGCAACCACCAAAACACCCTAGCAACCGCCTAGCAACACCCTAGCAACCACCTAGAATACCCTAGCAACCACCTAGCAACACCCTAGCAACCACCCAGCATACCCTAGCAACTGCTTAGCAACACCATAGCAACCACCCAGAACACCCTAGCAACCACCTAGCAACATCATAGCAACCACCTAGAACACCCTAATAACCGCCTAGCAACACCCTAACAACCCCCAGAATACCCTAGCAACCGCCTAGCAACAGCATAGCAACACCTAGCAACACCCTAGCAACCAACCAGAATACCCTAGCAACTGCCTAGCAACACCATAGCAACCACCAAAACACCCTAGCAACCGCCTAGCAACATCATAGCAACCACCTAGAACACCCTGGCAACCGCCTAGCAACACCCTAGCAACCCCCCATAATACCCTAGCAACAGCATAGCAACCACCAAAACACCCTAGCAACCGCCTAGCAACCACCCAAAACACCCTAGCAACCGCCTAGCAACCACCCATAATACCCTAGCAACCGCCTAGCAACATCATAGCAACCACCCAGAACACCCTAGCGACCGCCTAGCAACCACCCAGAACTGGTCCAAACATTCTCAAGCCAACTTAAATTTGTCTCGACGAACTTTTGCATCTAGTTTAAACTTTAAACTACTTTAAACTTCAAACTAATTTAAACTTTAAACTAATTTAAACTTTAAACTACTTTAAACTTCAAACTAATTTAAACTTTAAGCTAATTTAAACTTTAAACTACTTTAAACTTCAAACTAATTTAAACTTTAAGCTAATTTAAACTTCAAACTAATTTAAACTTTAAACTACTTTAAACTACTTTAAACTTCAAACTAATTTAAACTTTAAACTACTTTAAACTTCAAACTAATTTAAACTACTTTAAACTTTAAACTAATTTAAACTCCAAACTATTTTAAACTTTTTTAAACTTTCTGGTCCGGCTTTCTCAAGCCAACTTAAAGTTTGTCTCGACGATCTTTTTAATCTAGTTAAGTTGGCTTGAGAGAGCCAACATATTGAAATCCTATTTAAACTTATTATTAAGTTGGCTTGAGAGAGCCAACATATTGAAATCCTATTTAAACTTATTATTATTATTATTATTCCGAGACTAAAATTTCTATATGAAACTCCTCCTAGAGCTTTAACTCTACATACTCCAAACTCGGCTCAGACACTCAAACTGATCTGACTCGCGTTGCTATATCTTTTCAGACTGATCGGACTTACGGTTTTCCTAAAAATGACGATCAAAACTCGGAAAAACTCCAATTGACTTGCATTGGGGAGTTCTAAAAAATTCAAATTTAGATTCAAACTCACCAACCGAAGAAAATTCAAATCAAAATACCTTGAAGACTAAACCAAACTGCCGTCCTATATACTATATTAGCCAATGAGACTCATTTAAACTAATGAACTCTAAACTCATACACTTATAAACTAATTAACTTATAAACTCATGAATTCATAGAATTATGAACTCTTAAACTCATAAATTAATAAACTCTGAACTCTTAAACTCATTTAAACTTATAAACTCTAAACTCATTTAAACTTATAAACTAAACTCAAAAACTTGTACACTTATAAACTCATCCATTTATACACTTATAAACTCTAAACTCATAAACTCTGAGTGTGTGTGTGTGTGTGTGTGTACACACACACACACACACACACTAAACTCATTTAAACTTATAAACTCAAAACTCAAAAACTCGTAAACTACTTAAAACTTCAAACCACTTTAAACTTATTAAGTTTAAAGCTTCCAGCTCCCAAGCAACTCCATAGCAACCAAACTTGAGTACCCTAGCAACCGTTTTGCAAGACCTATATCTCTGCATCAGAACATCGTATAGAGATGAGGTTTGGCTCTTTTGACTCATGCTAGCAAACAGCACTTCCAACATGCTACACATGCTAGCAGTGAATAGCTACATGCTAATAGCGATTAGTTAAGTGTTAAATCATTCTAAGAACTCTATAAAAACTCCAGAGTAACCATCTGTGACAACTACCAACCACCTAGTAACACCATATCAACCGCCCTGAATACCTTAGCAACCGCCTAGCAACCACCCAGAATACCCTAGCAACCGCCTAGCAACACCATAGCAACCTCCCTGAATACCTTAGCAACCGCCTAGCAACCACCCAGAATACCCTAGCAACCGCCTAGCAACACCATAGCAACCACCCAGAACACCCTAGCAACCGCCTAGCAACCACCCAGAATACCCTAGCAACCGCCTAGCAACCACCCAGAACACCCTAGCAACCAACCAGAATACCCTAGCAACCACCTAGTAACACCATAGCAACCACCCAGAACACCCTAGCAACCACCCAAAACACCCTAGCAACCAACCAGAATACCCTAGCAACCGCCTAGCAACCACCCAAAACACCCTAGCAACCACGTAGCAACCACCCAGAACACCCTTGCAACCGCCTAGCAACACCCTAGCAACCACCCAGAACACCCTAGCAACCGCCTAGCAACCACCCAAAATACCTTAGCAACCGCCTAGCAACCACCCAGAATACCCTAGCAACCGCCTAGCAACACCATAGCAACCACCCAGAACACCCTAGCAACCGCCTAGCAACCACCCAGAACACCTTAGCAACCACCCAAAACACCCTAGCAACCAACCAGAATACCCTAGCAACCGCCTTGCAACCACTCAAAACACCCTAGCAACCACCTAGCAACCACCCAGAACACCCTAGCAACCGCCTAGCAACACCATAGCAACCACCCAGAACACCCTAGCAACCGCCTAGCAACCACCCAAAATACCTTAGCAACCGCCTAGCAACCACCCAGAACACCCTAGCAACCCCCTAGCAAAAAAACGTTCTGGTCCAAACTTTCTCAAGCCAACTTAAAGTTTGTCTCAACGAACTTTTGCATCTAGTTATTATTATTATTCCGAGACTAAAATTTCTATATGAAACTCCTCCTAGAGCTTTAACTCTACATACTCCAAACTCGGCTCAGACACTCAAACTGATCTGACTCGCGTTGCTATATCTTTTCAGACTGATCGGACTTACGGTTTTCCTAAAAATGACGATCAAAACTCGGAAAAACTCCCATTGACTTGCATTGGGGAGTTCTAAAAACATTTGAATCCAAACTGCCGTTTTCACACACACAGACTCCAAAGGGCCTGACACCCCTGCGTCTCTCCCTCTGTCTTCCTCAGAGGATTTATATTATCAAGCAACCAATAAGTAATGGCCTAAAATCTTCATAGACACACCCTAGCAACCAGTTACAGCACCCTAGCAACCACTAAGAGCTCCCTAGCAACCACCCTAAACCCCCAAAAAAACTTTTTTTATTTTTATTTTATTTTTTAAAGCAATATTACATTCGTGGCCTTGCAATATTGCTCCATGCTTGTGCCTATTCGGCCGTACTGAAGGCACTCGTTATTAACTCCATATAAACCATCTTTGACAACTACCAACCACCTAGTAACACCATAGCAACTACCAAAAATACCTTAGCAACCATCTTGAACACCCTAGCAACATTTAGAAACGCTCTAGTAACCACCAAATATACCCTAGCAACCACCCAGAACACCCTAGCAACTGCCAAGCAACCCCCTAGAACACCTAGCAACTGCCTAGCAACCACCCAGAACACCCTAGCAACTGCCTAGCAACCACCCAGAACACCTAGCAACTGCCTAGCAACAACCCAGAACACCCTAACAACTGCCTAGCAACACCATAGCAACCACCCAGAACACCCTAGTAACCGCCTAGCAACCACCCCGAACACCCTAGCAACACCATAGCAACCACTCAGAACACCATAGCAACCGCCTAGCAACCACCCAGAATACCTTAGCAACCGCCTAGCAACACCATAGCAACCACCCAGAATACCCTAGCAACCACCTAGCAACCACCCAAAACACCCTAGCAACCGCCTAGCAACACCATAGCAACCACCCAGAATACCTTAGCAACCGCCTAGAAACACCATAGCAACCACTCAGAACACCCTAGCAACTGCCTAACAACCACCCAGAACACCCTAGCAACCACCCAAAATACCTTAGAACACCCTAGCAACACCATAGCAACCATTCAGAACACCCTATCAACCACCCAAAATACCTTAGAACACCATAGCAACCACCCAGAACACCCTAGCAACCACCCAAAATACCCTAGCAACCGCCTAGCAACCACCCAAAAGACCCTAGCAACCACCCAAAATATCCTAGCAACCGCCTAGCAACCACCCAGAATACCCTAGCAACCGCCTAGCAACCACCCAAAACACCCTAGCAACCGCCTAGCAACACCATAGCAACCACTCAGAACACCCTAGCAACTGCCTAACAACCACCCAGAACACCCTAGCAACCACCCAAAATACCTTAGAACACCCTAGCAACACCATAGCAACCACTCAGAACACCCTATCAACCACCCAAAATACCTTAGAACACCATAACAACCACCCAGAACACCCTAGCAAACACCCCAAATACCCTAGCAACCGCCTAGCAACCACCCAAAAGACCCTAGCAACCACCCAAAATATCCTAGCAACCGCCTAGCAACCACCCAGAACACCCTAGTAACCACCCAGAACACCCTAGCAACCGCCTAGCAACCACCCAGAACACCCTAGCAACCACCCAAAAGACCCTAGCAACCGCCTAGCAACCACCCAAAAGACCCTAGCAACCACCAAAAATATCTTAGAAACCGCCTATCAACTACCCAAAAGACCCTAGCAACCACCCAAAATACCATAGCAACCGCCTAGCAACCACCCAGAATACCCTAGCAACCACCTAAAATACCCTAGCAACCACCTAAAATACCCTAGCAACCGCCTATCAACGACCCAAAAGACCCTAGCAACCACCCAAAATATCCTAGCAACCGCCTAGCAACCACCCAGAACACCCTAGTAACCACCCAGAACACCTTAGCAACTGCCTAGCAACCACCCAGAACACCTAGCAACTGCCTAGCAACAACCCAGAACACCCTAACAACTGCCTAGCAACACCATAGCAACCACCCAGAACAACCTGGCAACCGCCTAGCAACCACCCAGAACACCCTAGCAACACCATAGCAACCACCCAGAACACCCTAGCAACCGCCTAGCAACCACCCAGAATACCTTAGCAACCGCCTAGCAACACCATAGCAACCACCCAGAATACCCTAGCAACCGCCTAGCAACCACTCAGAATACCTTAGCAACCGCCTAGCAACACCATAGCAACCACTCAGAACACCCTAGCAACTGCCTAACAACCACCCAGAACACCCTAGCAACCACCCAAAATACCTTAGAACACCCTAGCAACACCATAGCAACCACTCAGAACACCCTATCAACCACCCAAAATACCTTAGAACACCAGAGCAACCACCCAGAACACCCTAGCAACCACCCAAAATACCCTAGCAACCGCCTAGCAACCACCCAAAAGACCCTAGCAGCCACCCAAAATATCCTAGCAACCGCCTAGCAACCACCCAAAACACCCTAGTAAACACCCAGAACACCCTAGCAACCATCTAGCAACCACCCAGAACACCCTAGCGACCACCCAAAATACCCTAGCAACCACCAGAAATATCCTAGCAACCGCCTAGCAACCACTCGGAATACCCTAGCAACCGCTTAGCAAAAAACTTTCTGGTCCAAATTTTCTCAAGCCAACTTAAAGTTTGTCTCGACGAACTTTCGCATCTAGTTAAGTTGGCTTGAGAGAGCCAACATATTGAAATCCTATTTAAACTTATTATTATTATTATTATTATTATTATTCTGACCGTAAAAATTTACAACTCAAACTCCTCCTAGAGCTTTAACTCTACATACTCCAAATTCGGCTCAGACACTCAAACTGATCTGACTCGCGTTGCTATACTTTTTCAGACTGATCGGACTTACGGTTTTCCTAAAAATGACGATCAAAACTCGGAAAAACTCATTCAAAAACTCCCATTGACTTACATTGGGAGTTCTAAAAAATTCAAACCGACGAAAATTCAAATCAAAATACCTTGAAGACTAAACCAAACTGCCGTTCTATATACTATATGAGCCATTGAGACTCATTTAAACTAATGAACTCTAAACTCAAAACGTGTGTGTGTGAGAGAGAGAGAGAGCGTGTGTGTCTATGTGTGAGTGTGTGTGTGTGTGTGTGTGTGTGTGTGTAAACTCAAATACTCGTACACACTCATTTAAACTTATAAACTCTTAACTCAAAAACTTGTACACTTGTAAACTCTAAACTCATATAAACTCTGAGTGTGTGTGTGTGTGTGTGTGTGTGTGTGTGTGTGAGAGAGAGAGAGTGTGTCTATGTGCGTGAGTGTGTGTGTGTGTGTGTGTGTGTGTGTGTGTGTGTGTGTGTGTGTGTGTGTTAATCAGCTTGTCTGTGTGTGTTTGTGTGAGTTAGTGAGTGTGTGTGTGAGAGAGATAGTGTGTGTGTGTGTGTGAGAGAGAGTGAGAGTCTGTGTGTGCATGCTTGTGTGTGTGTATGTCGAAAATTTAAATCTAAACACCTTGAAGACTAAACCAAACTGCCGTTCTATATACTATATGAGCCATTGAGACTCATTTAAACTAATAAACTCTAAACTCATACACTTATAATTAGAATAAGTGTATGAGATTAACTAATTAACTTATAAACTCATGAATTCATAGACTTATAAACTATTAAACTCATAAATTAATAAACTCTGAACTCTTAAACTCATTTAAACTTATAAACTCTAAACTCATTTAAACTTATAAACTCAAAACTCAAAAACTCATACACTTATAAACTCTAAACTCAAACTCTTGAGTGTGCGTGTGTGTGTGTCTGAGTGTGTGTGTGTGTGTGTGTGTGTGTGTGTGTGTGTGTGTGTGTGTGTGTGTGTGTGTGTGTGTGTGTATGTGTGTGTGTTTATCTATCTATTAACTTATCTATCTACCTGCCATAAACTTCAAACTACTGTAAACTACTTTAAACTTCAAACCACTTTAAACTTCTTAAGTTTAAAGCTTCCAGCTCCCAAGCAACTCCATAGCAACCAAACTTGAGTACCCTAGCAACCGTTTTGCAAGACCTATATCTCTGTATCAGAACATCGTATAGAGATTAGGTTTGGCTCTTTTGACTCATGCTAGCAAACAGCACTTCCAACATGCTACACATGCTAGCAGTGAATAGCTACATGCTAATAGCGATTAGTTAAGTGCTAAATCATGCCAAGATCATGCAAACAACTGTATCAAAACTCCATAGTAACCATCTGTGACAACTACCAACCACCTAGCAACACCATAGCAACCACCCAGAACACCCTAGCAACCACCTAGCAACACCATAGCAACCACCCAGAATACCCTAGCAACCGCCTAGCAACACCATAGCAACCACCCAGAACACCCTAGCAACCGCCTAGCAACACCATAGCAACAACCCAGAACACTCTAGCAACTGCCTAGCAACCACCCAGAATACCCTAGCAACCGCCTAGCAACCGCCTAGCAACCACCCAGCATACCTTAGCAACACCATAGCAACCACCCAGAACACCCTAGCAACTGCCTAGCAACCACCCAGAATACCCTAGCAACCGCCTAGCAACCACCCAGAATACCTTAGCAACCGCCTAGCAACACCATAGCAACCACCCAGAACACCCTAGCAACCGCCTAACAACACCCTAGCAACCGCCTAGCAACTTACCCAGAATACCTTAGCAACCGCCTAGCAACACCATAGCAACCACCCAGAACACCCTAGCAACCGCCTAACAACACCCTAGCAACTGCCTAGCAACCAACCAGAACACCCTAGCAACCTCCTAGCAACACCATAGCAACCACCCAGACCACCCTAGCAACCGCCTAGCAACCACCCAGAATACCCTAGCAACCGCCTAGCAACCACCCAGAACACCCTAGCAACCGCCTAGCAAAAAACGTTCTGGTCCAAACTTTCTCAAGCCAACTTAAAGTTTGTCTCGATAAACTTTTGCATCTAGTTAAGTTGGCTTGAGAGAGCCAACATATTGAAATCCTATTTAAACTTATTATTATTATTATTATTATTATTATTATTATTATTATTATTATTATTATTATTCTGACCATAAAAATTTACAACTCAAACTCCTCCTAGAGCTTTAACTCTACATACTCCAAATTCGGCTCAGACACTCAAACTGATCTGACTCGCGTTGCTATATCTTTTCAGACTGATCGGACTTACGGTTTTCCTAAAAATGACGATCAAAACTCGGAAAAACTCATTCAAAAACTCCCATTGACTTACATTGGGGAGTTCTAAAAAATTCAAATTTAGATTCAAACTGACCAACCGACGAAAATTCAAATCAAAATACCTTGAAGACTAAACCAAACTGCCGTTCTATATACTATATGAGCCATTGAGACTCATTTAAACTAATGCACTCTAAACTCATACACTTATAAACTAATTAACTTATAAACTCATGAATTCATAGACTTATGAACTCTAAAACTCATAAATTAATAAACTCTGAACTCTTAAACTCATTTAAATTTATAAACTAAAAAACTCATTTAAACTTATAAACTAAACTCAAAAACTTGTACACTTATAAACTCATCCATTTATACACTTATAAACTCTAAACTCATAAACTCTGAGTGTGTGTGTGTGTGTGTGTGTGTACACACACACACACACACACACACACACACACACACACACTCTAAACTCATTTAAACTTATAAACTCAAAACTCAAAAACTCGTAAACTACTTTAAACTTCAAACCACTTTAAACTTCTTAAGTTTAAAGCTTCCAGCTCCCAAGCAACTCCATAGCAACCAAACTTGAGTACCCTAGCAACCGTTTTGCAAGACCTATATCTCTGCATCAGAACATCGTATAGAGATGAGGTTTGGCTCTTTTGACTCATGCTAGCAAACAGCACTTCCAACATGCTACACATGCTAGCAGTGAATAGCTACATGCTAATAGCGATTAGTTAAGTGCTAAATCATGCCAAGATCATGCTAAGAACTCTATAAAAACTCCATAGTAACCATCTGTGACAACTACCAACCACCTAGTAACACCATAGCAACAGCCCAGAACACCCTAGCAACCACCCAGAATACCTTAGCAACCGCCTTGCAACACCATAGCAACCACCCAGAACACCCTAGAAACCACCTAGCAACCACCCAGAATACCTTAGTAACCGCCTAGCAACACCATAGCAACCACCAAAACACCCTAGCAACCGCCTAGCAACCACCTAGCAACACCCTAGCAACCACCCAGCATACCCTAGCAACTGCCTAGCAAAACCATAGCAACCACCCAGAACACCCTAGCAACCGCCTAGCAACATCATAGCAACCACCTAGAACACCCTAGCAACCGCCTAGCAACACCCTAACAACCCCCAGAATACCCTAGCAACAGCATAGCAACACCTAGCAACCAACCAGAATACCCTAGCAACTGCCTAGCAACACCATAGCAACCACCAAAACACCCTAGCAACCGCCTAGCAACATCATAGCAACCACCTAGAACACCCTGGTAACCGCCTAGCAACACCCTAGCAACCCCCCATAATACCCTAGCAACAGCAAAGCAACCACCAAAACACCCTAGCAACCACCCAAAACACCCTAGCAACCGCCTAGCAACCACCCAGAATACCCTAGCAACCGCTAGAACTGGTCCAAACATTCTCAAGCCAACTTAAAGTTTGTCTCGACAAACTTTTGCATCTAGTTAAGTTGGCTTGAGAGAGCCAACATATTGAAATCCTATTTAAACTTATTATTAAGTTGGCTTGAGAGAGCCAACATATTGAAATCCTATTTAAACTTATTATTATTATTATTATTATTATTATTATTATTATTATTATTATTCTGACCGTAAAAATTTACAACTCAAACTCCTCCTAGAGCTTTAACTCTACAAACTCCAAATTCGGCTCAGACACTCAAACTGATCTGACTCGCGTTGCTATATCTTTTCAGACTGATCGGACTTACGGTTTTCCTAAAAATGACGATCAAAACTCGAAAAAACTATGAGAGATACTTATTAAGTTTAAAGCTTCCAGCTCCCAAGCAACTCCATAGCAACCAAACTTGAGAACCCTAGCAACCGTTTTGCAAGACCTATATCTCTGTATCAGAACATCGTATAGAGATGAGGTTTGGCTCTTTTGACTCATGCTAGCAAACAGCACTTCCAACATGCTACACATGCTAGCAGTGAATAGCTACATGCTAATAGCGATTAGTTAAGTGTTAAATCATTCTAAGAACTCTATAAAAACTCCAGAGTAACCATCTGTGACAACTACCAACCACCTAGTAACACCATATCAACCGCCGTGAATACCTTAGCAACCACCTAGCAACCACCCAGAATACCCTAGCAACCGCCTAGCAACACCATAGCAACCACCCAGAACACCCTAGCAACCGCCTAGCAACCACCCAGAACACCCTAGCAACCGCCTAGCAACACAATAGCAACCACCCAGAACACCCTAGCAACCGCCTAGCAACCACCCAGAACACCCTAGCAACCAACCAGAATACCCTAGCAACCACCTAGTAACACCATAGCAACCACCCAGAACACCCTAGCAACCACCCAAAACACCCTAGCAACCTACCAGAATACCCTAGCAACCGCCTAGCAACCACCCAAAACACCCTAGCAACCACCCAGAACACCCTAGCAACCGCCTAGCAACCACCCAAAATACCTTAGCAACCGCCTAGCAACCACCCAGAATACCCTAGCAACCGCCTAGCAACACCATAGCAACCACCCAGAACACCCTAGCAACCACCCAAAACACCCTAGCAACCTACCAGAATACCCTAGCAACCGCCTAGCAACCACCCAAAACACCCTAGCAACCACCCAGAACACCCTAGCAACCGCCTAGCAACCACCCAAAATACCTTAGCAACCGCCTAGCAACCACCCAGAATACCCTAGCAACCGCCTAGCAACACCATAGCAACCCCCAAGCAACACCCTAGCAACCACCCAGAACACCCTAGCAACCGCCTAGCAACCACCCAAAATACCTTAGCAACCGCCTAGCAACCACCCAGAATACCCTAGCAACCGCCTAGCAACACCATAGCAACCACCCAAAACACCCTAGCAACCGCCTAGCAACCACCCAGAACACCCTAGCAACCGCCTAGCAACACCATAGCAACCACCCAGAACACCCTAGCAACCGCCTAGCAACCACCCAGAACACCTTAGCAACCACCCAAAACACCCTAGCAACCAACCAGAATACCCTAGCAACCGCCTAGCAACCACTCAAAACACCCTAGCAACCACCTAGCAACCACCCAGAACACCCTAGCAACCGCCTAGCAACACCATAGCAACCACCCAGAACACCCTAGCAACCGCCTAGCAACCACCCAGAACACCCTAGCAACCGCCTAGCAACACCATAGCAACCAGCCAGAACACCCTAGCAACCGCCTAGCAACCACCCAGAACACCCTAGCAACCAACCAGAATACCCTAGCAACCACCTAGTAACACCATAGCAACCACCCAGAACACCCTAGCAACCACCCTAAACACCCTAGCAACCAACCAGAATACCCTAGCAACCGCCTAGCAACCACCCAAAACACCCTAGCAACCACCTAGCAACCACCCAGAACACCCTTGCAACCGCCTAGCAACACCCTAGCAACCACCCAGAACACCCTAGCAACTGCCTAGCAACCACCCAAAATACCTTAGCAACCGCCTAGCAACCACCCAGAATACCCTAGCAACCGCCTAGCAACACCATAGCAACCACCCAGAACACCCTAGCAACCGCCTAGCAACCACCCAGAACACCCTAGCAACCGCCTAGCAACCACCAAGAATACCCTAGCAACCGCCTAGCAACACCATAGCAACCACCCAGAACACCCTAGCAACCGCCTAGCAACCACCCAAAATACATTAGCAACCGCCTAGCAACCACCAAGAATACCCTAGCAACCGCCTAGCAACACCATAGCAACCACCCAGCACACCCTAGCAACCGCCTAGCAACACCATAGCAACCAACCAGAATACCCTAGCAACCGCCTAGCAACCACTCAAAACACCCTAGCAACCACCTAGCAACCACCCAGAACACCCTAGCAACCACCTAGCAACACCATAGCAACCACCCAGAACACCCTAGCAACCGCCTAACAAAAAAACGTTCTGGTCCAAACTTTCTCAAGCCAACTTAAAGTTTGTCTCGACGAACTTTTGCATCTAGTTATTATTATTATTCTTATGACCGTAAAAATTTACAACTCAAACTCCTCCTAGAGCTT
Organism: Scardinius erythrophthalmus; assembly: GCF_964197995.2. NCBI lineage: Eukaryota > Metazoa > Chordata > Actinopteri > Cypriniformes > Leuciscidae > Scardinius > Scardinius erythrophthalmus. The sequence continues at coordinate 23,660,203 of NC_138228.1, read as the reverse complement.
TAACTCTACATACTCCAAATTCGGCTCAGACACTCAAACTGATCTGACTCGCGTTGCTATATCTTTTCAGACTGATCGGACTTACGGTTTTCCTAAAAATGACGATCAAAACTCGAAAAAACTAATTCAAAAACTCCCATTGACTTACATTGGGAGTTCTAAAAAATTCAAACCGACGAAAATTCAAATCAAAATACCTTGAAGACTAAACCAAACTGCCGTTCTATATACTATATGAGCCATTGAGACTCATTTAAACTAATGAACTCTAAACTCAAAACGTGTGTGTGAGAGAGAGAGAGAGAGCGTGTGTGTCTATGTGTGAGTGTGTGTGTGTGTAAACTCAAATACTCGTACACACTCATTTAAACTTATAAACTCTTAACTCAAAAACTTGTACACTTATAAACTCTAAACTCATATAAACTCTGAGTGTGTGTGTGTGTGTGTGTGTGTGTGAGAGAGAGAGAGTGTGTGTGTCTATGTGCGTGAGTGTGTGTGTGTGTGTGTGTGTGTGTGTGTGTGTGTGTGTGTGTGTTAATGAGCTTGTCTGTGTGAGTGAGTTAGTGAGTGTGTGTGTGAGAGAGATAGTGTGTGTGTGTGAGAGAGAGTGAGAGTCTGTGTGTGCATGCTTGTGTGTGTGTATGTCAAAAATTTAAATCTAAACACCTTGAAGACTAAACCAAACTGCCGTTCTAAATACTATATGAGCCATTGAGACTCATTTAAACTAATAAACTCTAAACTCATACACTTATAATTAGAATAAGTGTATGAGATTAACTAATTAACTTATAAACTCATGAATTCATAGACTTATAAACTATTAAACTCATAAATTAATAAACTCTGAACTCTTAAACTCATTTAAACTTATAAACTCTAAACTCATTTAAACTTATAAACTCAAAACTCAAAAACTCATACACTTATAAACTCTAAACTCAAACTCTTGAGTGTGTGTGTGTGTGTGTGTCTGAGTGTGTGTGTGTCTGAGTGAGTGTGTGAGCGAGTTAGTGTGTGTGTGTGTGTGTGTGTGTGTGTGTGTGTGTGTGTGTGTGTGTGTGTGTGTGTGTGCGTGTGTTTATCTATCTATTAACTTATCTATCTACCTGCCATAAACTTCAAACTACTGTAAACTACTTTAAACTTCAAACCACTTTAAACTTCTTATGTTTAAAGCTCCCAGCTCCCAAGCAACACCATAGCAACCAAACTTGAGTACCCTAGCAACCGTTTTGCAAGACCTATATCTCTGTATCAGAACATCGTATAGAGATGAGGTTTGGCTCTTTTGACTCATGCTAGCAAACAGCACTTCCAACATGTTACACATGCTAGCAGTGAATAGCTACATGCTAATAGCGATTAGTTAAGTGCTAATCATACCAAGATCATGCAAACAACTATATCAAAACTCCATAGTAACCATCTGTGACAACTACCAACCACCTAGCAACACCATAGCAACCACCCAGAACACCCTAGCAACCGCCTAGCAACACCATGGCAACCACCCAGAACACCCTAGCAACTGCCTAGCAACCACCCAGAATTGCCTAGCAACCACCTAGCAACACCATAGTAACCACCCAGAACACCCTAGCAACCGCCTAGCAACCACCCAGAATACCTTAGCAACACCATAGCAACCACCCATAACACCCTAGCAACCGCCTAACAACACCCTAGCAACCACCCAGAACACCCTAGCAACTGCCTAGCAACCGCCCAGAACAGCCTAGCAACCGCCTAGCAGCCACCCAGAACACCTTAGCAACCGCCTAGCAACACCATAGCAACCACCCAGAACACCCTAGCAACCGCCTAGCAACCACCCAAAATACCTTAGCAACCGCCTAGCAACACCATAGCAACCACCCAGAACACCCTAGCAACCGCCTAGCAAAAAAACGTTCTGGTCCAAACTTTCTCAAGCCAACTTAAAGTTTGTCTCGACGAACTTTTGCATCTAGTTAAGTTGGCTTGAGAGAGCCAACTTACTGAAATCCTATTTAAACTTATTATTATTATTATTCTTCTGACCCTAAAAATTTACAACTCAAACTCCTCCTAGAGCTTTAACTCCACATACTCCAAACTCGGCACAGACACTCAAACTGATCTGACTCGCGTTGCTATATCTTTTCAGACTGATCGGACTTACGGTTTTCCTAAAAATGACGATCAAAACTCGAAAAAACTCATTCAAAAACTCCCATTGACTTACATTGGGGAGTTCTAAAAAATTCAAACTGACAAAATTTAAATCTAAACACCTTGAAGACTAAACCAAACTGCCATTCTATATACTATATGAGCCATTGAGACTCATTTAAACTAATAAACTCTAAACTCATACACTTATAAACTAATTAACTTATAAACTCATGAATTCATAGACTTATGAACTCTTAAACTCATAAATTAATAAACTCTGAACTCTTAAACTCATTAAAACTTATAAACTCTAAACTCATTTAAAACGTATAAACTCTAAACTCAAAAACTCTTACACTTATAAACTCATCAATTTATACACTTATAAACTCTAAACTCATAAACTCTGAGTGTGTGTGTGTGTGTGTGTGTGTGTGTGTGTTCACACACACACACACACACACACACACACACACACACACACACACACACTAAACTCATTTAAACTTATAAACTCAAAACTCAAATTCTCGTAAACTACTTTAAACTTCAAACCACTTCTTAAGTTTAAAGCTTCCAGCTCCCAAGCAACTCCATAGCAACCAAACTTGAGTACCCTAGCAACCGTTTTGCAAGACCTATATCTCTGTATCAGAACATCGTATAGAGATGAGGTTTGGCTCTTTTGACTCATGCTAGCAAACAGCACTTCCAACATGCTACACATGCTAGCACTGAATAGCTACATGCTAATAACGAGTAGTTAAGTGCTATATCATGCCAAGATCATGCTAAGAACTCTATAAAGACTCCATAGTAACCATCTGTGACAACTACCAACCACCTAGCAACACCATAGCAACCGCCCAGAACACCCTAGCAACCGCCTAGTAACCGCCCAGAATACCTTAGCAACCGCCTAGCAACACCATAGCAACCACCCAGAACACCCTAGCAACCGCCTAGCAACCACTCCGAATACCCTAGCAACCGCCTAGCAACACCATAGCAACCACCCAGAACACCCTAGCAACCGCCTAGCAACCACCCAGAATACCCTAGCAACCGCCTAGCAACCACCCAGAATACCCTAGCAACCGCCTAGCAACACCATAGCAACCACCCAGAACACCCTAGCAACCGCCTAGCAACCACCCAGAACACCCTAGCAACAGCATAGCAACCACTCAGAACACCCTAGCAACCGCCTAGCAACCACCCAGAATACCTTAGCAACCGCCTAGCAACACCCTAGCAACCGCCTAGCAACCACTCAGAATACACCAGCAACCGCCTAGCAACACCATAGCAACCACCCAGAACACCCTAGCAACCACCTAGCAACCACCCAGAACACCCTAGCAACACCATAGCAACCACTCAGAACACCCTAGCAACCGCCTAGCAACCACCCAGAATACCTTAGCAACCGCCTAGCAACACCATATCAACCACCCAGAACACCCTAGCAACCGCCTAGCAACCACCAAGAATACCCTAGCAACCGCCTAGCAACACCATAGCAACTACCCAGAACACCCTAGCAACCGCCTAACAACCACCCAGAACACCCTAGCAACCACCTAGCAACAGCATAACAACCACCCAGAACACCCTAGCAACCGCCTAGCAACACCATAGCAACCACCCAGAATACCCTAGCAACCGCCTAGCAACACCATAGCAACCACCCAGAACACCCTAGCAACCGCCTAGCAACACCATAGCGACCACCCATAACATCCTAGCAACCGCCTAGCAAAAAACGTTCTGGTCCGAACTTTCTCAAGCCAACTTCAAAGTTTGTCTCGACGAACTTTTGCATCTAGTTAATGGTGCTTGCTGAAAGCAAGGCATCATTAGTGTTCTCTTGCATACTTATTATTAATGGTGCTTGCTGAAAGCAAGGCATCATTAGTGTTCTCTTGCATACTTATTATTCTTCTTATTATTATTCTGGACAAAGTTTGGCGCGAAACTCGTCCCGCACCGTTTGTCTCAGACCCCTGAGTGAGGTGTCAAATCGACCGGCTCATTAAGGAGAGGTGTGCTATGACTTTTATAAGTGATCGGGGGTGCGGTGTTCGCCCCAGGGGCGAAAAAGCGGCCAAAAAAGTCCCATTGACTTAACATTGCGACGAACTTTGACCACACGTAGCTCTGAGCGAGGATTTCGCAGAAACGTGTGATTTGCCACATTTGAAGAGGCTGACAGGCTCTGTAAGAACATACCTCACAATGGGGTAAAAGTTGCACCCCTGGGGGGCAGGAGCGTCCCAAAGTTGCCCCATTGACTTACTATGGGGAAGGAATGTCCCGTGAAACACACATGCTTTTCCTACTATGGTAAATTGCATAGGGATTTTGTATTGAACGTAGCTCTGGATCACAGTGTCAGAGAGACAAGGGGGCGGGCTCATTTTACTCAGACGGCCAATCAGTCTCTAAGGATCATTGTGAAGCTATCAAGCCACGCCCTAGCAACCATTTAGAGCCCCTTAGCAACAAGTCCCATAGACTTACATTGAAAGAGATCAAAGGGATATCTCTGGACTGAATTGTCATAGAAACATGGGGGTGGTCTCAGTTGACTCGGGGCAGCAAACAGCCAATCATGAATCACCTCAACACTTCCTAGCCCCTCCCTAGCAACCATTGTCGAGCACCTTAGCAACCAAAATCCAAAGAGGGATATCTTCCATTCTGAATGTCACAGAGGCATGGGAGTTGGTTTATATCATTCATAGTGACAAGCAGCCTTTGCAGTTTCATCATTGGCAGCTGCCAAGCAACTCCATAGCAACCAAACAGAGTACCCTAGCAACCATTTTACAAGACCTGTATCTCTGCATCAGAACATCATAAAGAGATGGGGTTAAGACAAGTTTGACTCAGGGCAGCAAACAGCCATTCATGAGACACCACAACACTTGCTAGCCCCGTCCTAGCAACCATTGTCAAGCACCTTAGCAACCAAAATCCATAGAGGGATATCTTTCATTCTGAATGTCACAGAGGAATGGAAGTTGGTTTATATAATTCATACTGACAAGCAGCCTTTAGAGTTTCATGATTGGCAGCTGCCAAGCCACTCCCTAGCAACCAAACAAAGTACCTTAGCAACCATTTTGCAAGACCTATTTCTCTGCATCAGAACATCGTATAGAGATGGGGCTTGGCTCTTTTGACTCATGCTAGCAAAGAGGAATTCCAACATGCTACACATGCTAGCTGTGAATAGCTACATGCTAATAGCAATTAGGTAAGTGCTAATCATGCCAAGAAAATGCTAAGAACTCCAATAGTAATCATCTGTGACAACTACCAACCACTTAGTAACACCATAGTAACCACCCATAATACCTTAGCAACCACCCTGAACACCCTAGCAACTGCATAGCAACTCCCTAGCAACCACCTAAAATACCCTACTAACCATCTAGCAACACCATAGCAACCACCCAGAACACCCTAGCAACTGCCTAGCAACGCCCTAGCAACCACCCAGAATACCCTAGCAACTGCCTAGCAACGCCCTAGCAACCACCAAGAATACCCTAGCAACCGCCTAGCAACCACCCAGAATACCCTAGCAACCGCCTAGCAACACCATAGCAAACACCCAGAATACCCTAGCAACTGCCTAGCAACACCCTAGCAACCGCCTAGCAACACCATAGCAACCACCCAGAACACCCTAGCAACTGCCTAGCAACGCCATAGCAACCACCCAGAACACCCTAGCAACTACCCAGAATACCCTAGCAACCGCCTAGCAACACCATAGCAACCCCCCAGAATACCCTAGCAACTGCCTAGAAACGCCCTAGCAACCACCCAGAATACCCTAGCAACGCCCTAGCAACCACCCAGAATACCCTAGCAACCGCCTAGCAACGCCATAGCAACCCACCAGAATACCCTAGTAACGCCCTAGCAACCACCCAGAACACCCTAGAAACTGCCTAGCAACGCCATAGCAACCACCCAGAAAACCCTAGCAACTGCCTAGCAACGCCCTAGCAACCACCCAGAATACCCTAGCAACCGCCTAGCAACACCATAGCAACCCCCCAGAATACCCTAGCAACTGCCTAGCAACGCCCTAGCAACCACCAATAATACCCTAGCAACCACCCAGAATACCCTAGCAACCGCCTAGCAACACCATAGCAACCACCCAGAATACCCTAGCAATTGCCTAGCAACGCCCTAGCAACCACCAATAATACCCTAGCAACCACCCATAATACCCTAGCAACCGCCTAGCAACACCATAGCAACCCCCCAGAATACCCTAGCAACACCCTAGCAACCACCTGAACAACACGAATAAGCCTTATCTCAGCACCAGAACATCGTACAGACATGTTTGTTGGCTCGTATGCAATCATGTACCACATTCTATCAACCGAGTGGCGAGTTTTGCCACTGCAAGCACCATTTCACATTTTCTTCAGGAAATGTACATTCTAGTTCTTCTTATTATTATTCTGGACAAAGTTTGGCGCGAAACTCGCCCCGCACCGTTTGTCTCAGACCCCTGAGTGAGGTGTCAAATCGACCGGCTCATTAAGGAGAGGTGTGCTATGACTTTTATAAGTGATCGGGGGTGCGGTGTTCGCCCCAGGGGCGAAAAAGCGGCCAAAAAAGTCCCATTGACTTAACATTGCGACGAACTTTGACCACACGTAGCTCTGAGCGAGGATTTCGCAGAAACGTGTGATTTGCCACATTTGAAGAGGCTGACAGGCTCTGTAAGAACATACCTCACAATGGGGTAAAAGTTGCACCCCTGGGGGGCAGGAGCGTCCCAAAGTTGCCCCATTGACTTACTATGGGGAAGGAATGTCCCGTGAAACACACATGCTTTTCCTACTATGGTAAATTGCATAGGGATTTTGTATTGAACGTAGCTCTGGATCACAGTGTCAGAGAGACAAGGGGGCGGGCTCATTTTACTCAGACGGCCAATCAGTCTCTAAGGATCATTGTGAAGCTATCAAGCCACGCCCTAGCAACCATTTAGAGCCCCTTAGCAACAAGTCCCATAGACTTACATTGAAAGAGATCAAAGGGATATCTCTGGACTGAATTGTCATAGAAACATGGGGGTGGTCTCAGTTGACTCGGGGCAGCAAACAGCCAATCATGAATCACCTCAACACTTCCTAGCCCCTCCCTAGCAACCATTGTCGAGCACCTTAGCAACCAAAATCCAAAGAGGGATATCTTCCATTCTGAATGTCACAGAGGCATGGGAGTTGGTTTATATCATTCATAGTGACAAGCAGCCTTTGCAGTTTCATCATTGGCAGCTGCCAAGCAACTCCATAGCAACCAAACAGAGTACCCTAGCAACCATTTTACAAGACCTGTATCTCTGCATCAGAACATCATAAAGAGATGGGGTTAAGACAAGTTTGACTCAGGGCAGCAAACAGCCATTCATGAGACACCACAACACTTGCTAGCCCCGTCCTAGCAACCATTGTCAAGCACCTTAGCAACCAAAATCCATAGAGGGATATCTTTCATTCTGAATGTCACAGAGGAATGGAAGTTGGTTTATATAATTCATACTGACAAGCAGCCTTTAGAGTTTCATGATTGGCAGCTGCCAAGCCACTCCCTAGCAACCAAACAAAGTACCTTAGCAACCATTTTGCAAGACCTATTTCTCTGCATCAGAACATCGTATAGAGATGGGGCTTGGCTCTTTTGACTCATGCTAGCAAAGAGGAATTCCAACATGCTACACATGCTAGCTGTGAATAGCTACATGCTAATAGCAATTAGGTAAGTGCTAATCATGCCAAGAAAATGCTAAGAACTCCAATAGTAATCATCTGTGACAACTACCAACCACTTAGTAACACCATAGTAACCACCCATAATACCTTAGCAACCACCCTGAACACCCTAGCAACTGCATAGCAACTCCCTAGCAACCACCTAAAATACCCTACTAACCATCTAGCAACACCATAGCAACCACCCAGAACACCCTAGCAACTGCCTAGCAACGCCCTAGCAACCACCCAGAATACCCTAGCAACTGCCTAGCAACGCCCTAGCAACCACCAAGAATACCCTAGCAACCGCCTAGCAACCACCCAGAATACCCTAGCAACCGCCTAGCAACACCATAGCAAACACCCAGAATACCCTAGCAACTGCCTAGCAACACCCTAGCAACCGCCTAGCAACACCATAGCAACCACCCAGAACACCCTAGCAACTGCCTAGCAACGCCATAGCAACCACCCAGAACACCCTAGCAACTACCCAGAATACCCTAGCAACCGCCTAGCAACACCATAGCAACCCCCCAGAATACCCTAGCAACTGCCTAGAAACGCCCTAGCAACCACCCAGAATACCCTAGCAACGCCCTAGCAACCACCCAGAATACCCTAGCAACCGCCTAGCAACGCCATAGCAACCCACCAGAATACCCTAGTAACGCCCTAGCAACCACCCAGAACACCCTAGAAACTGCCTAGCAACGCCATAGCAACCACCCAGAAAACCCTAGCAACTGCCTAGCAACGCCCTAGCAACCACCCAGAATACCCTAGCAACCGCCTAGCAACACCATAGCAACCCCCCAGAATACCCTAGCAACTGCCTAGCAACGCCCTAGCAACCACCAATAATACCCTAGCAACCACCCAGAATACCCTAGCAACCGCCTAGCAACACCATAGCAACCACCCAGAATACCCTAGCAATTGCCTAGCAACGCCCTAGCAACCACCAATAATACCCTAGCAACCACCCATAATACCCTAGCAACCGCCTAGCAACACCATAGCAACCCCCCAGAATACCCTAGCAACACCCTAGCAACCACCTGAACAACACGAATAAGCCTTATCTCAGCACCAGAACATCGTACAGACATGTTTGTTGGCTCGTATGCAATCATGTACCACATTCTATCAACCGAGTGGCGAGTTTTGCCACTGCAAGCACCATTTCACATTTTCTTCAGGAAATGTACATTCTAGTTATTATTATTCTTCTGACCGTAAAAATTTACAACTCAAACTCCTCCTAGAGCTTTAACTCTACATACTCCAAACTCGGCTCAGACACTCAAACTGATCTGACTCGCGTTGCTATATCTTTTCAGACTGATCGGACTTACGGTTTTCCTAAAAATGACGATCAAAACTCGAAAAAACTCATTCAAAAACTCCCATTGACTTACATTGGGAGTTCTAAAAAATTCAAACCGACGAAAATTCAAATCAAAATACCTTGAAGACTAAACCAAACTGCCGTTCTATATACTATATGAGCCATTGAGACTCATTTAAACTAATGAACTCTAAACTCAAAACGTGTGTGTGTGTGTGTGTGTGTGTGTGTGTGTGTGTGTGTGTGTGTGTGTGTGTGTGTGTGAGAGAGAGAGAGAGAGCGTGTGTGTCTATGTGTGAGTGTGTGTGTGTGTGTGTGTGTGTGTGTGTGTGTGTGTGTGTGTAAACTCAAATACTCGTACACACTCATTTAAACTTATAAACTCTTAACTCAAAAACTTGTACACTTATAAACTCTAAACTCATATAAACTCTGAGTGTGTGTGTGTGAGAGAAAGAGAGTGTCTATGTGCGTGTGTGTGTGTGTGTGTGTGTGTGTGTGTGTGTGTGTGTGTTAATGAGCTTGTCTGTGTGTGAGTGAGTGAGTTAGTGAGTGTGTGTGTGAGAGAGATAGTGTGTGTGTGTGAGAGAGAGTGAGAGTCTGTGTGTGCATGCTTGTGTGTGTGTGTATGTCGAAAATTTAAATCTAAACACCTTGAAGACTAAACCAAACTGCCGTTCTATATACTATATGAGCCATTGAGACTAATTTAAACTAATAAACTCTAAACTCATACACTTATAATTAGAATAAGTGTATGAGATTAACTAATTAACTTATAAACTCATGAATTCATAGACTTATAAACTATTAAACTCATAAATTAATAAACTCTGAACTCTTAAACTCATTTAAACTTATAAACTCTAAACTCATTTAAACTTATAAACTCAAAACTCAAAAACTCATACACTTATAAACTCTAAACTCAAACTCTTGAGTGTGCGTGTGTGTGTGTCTGAGTGTGTGTGTGTGTGTGTGTGTGTGTGTGTGTGTGTGTGTGTGTTTATCTATCTATTAACTTATCTATCTACCTGCCATAAACTTCAAACTACTGTAAACTACTTTAAACTTCAAACCACTTTAAACTTCTTAAGTTTAAAGCTTCCAGCTCCCAAGCAACTCCATAGCAACCAAACTTGAGTACCCTAGCAACCGTTTTGCAAGACCTATATCTCTGTATCAGAACATCGTATAGAGATTAGGTTTGGCTCTTTTGACTCATGCTAGCAAACAGCACTTCCAACATGCTACACATGCTAGCAGTGAATAGCTACATGCTAATAGCGATTAGTTAAGTGTTAAATCATGCCAAGATCATGCAAACAACTATATCAAAACTCCATAGTAACCATCTGTGACAACTACCAACCACCTAGCAACTCCATAGCAACCACCCAGAACACCCTAGCAACCACCTAGCAACACCATAGCAACCACCCAGAACACCCTAGCAACTGCCTAGCAACCACCCAGAATACCCTAGCAACCGCCTAGCAACACCATAGCAACCACCCAGAACACCCTAGCAACGGCCTAGCAACACCATAGCAACAACCCAGAACACCCTAGCAACTGCCTAGCAACCACCCAGAATACCCTAGCAACCGCCTAGCAACCACCCAGAATACCTTAGCAACACCATAGCAACCACCCAGAACACCCTAGCAACCGCCTAACAACACCCTAGCAACCACCCAGAACACCCTAGCAACCGCCTAGCAACACCATAGCAACCACCCAGAACACCCTAGCAACCGCCTAGCAACCATCCAGAACACCCTAGCAACCGCCTAGCCAACCATCCAGAACACCCTAGCAACCGCCTAGCAACACCATAGCAACCACCCAGAACACCCTAGCAACTGCCTAGCAACCACCCAGAATACCCTAGCAACCGCCTAGCAACCACCCAGAATACCTTAGCAACCGCCTAGCAACACCATAGCAACCACCCAGAACACCCTAGCAACCGCCTAACAACACCCTAGCAACCGCCAAGCAACCACCCAGAATACCTTAGCAACCGCCTAGCAACACCATAGCAACCACCCAGAACACCCTAGCAACCGCCTAACAACACCCTAGCAACCGCCTAGCAACCAACCAGAACACCCTAGCAACCGCCTAGCAACACCATAGCAACCACCCAGAACACCCTAGCAACCGCCTAGCAACCACCCAGAATACCCTAGCAACCGCCTAGCAACCACCCAGAACACCCTAGCAACCGCCTAGCAAAAAACGTTCTGGTCCAAACTTTCTCAAGCCAACTTAAAGTTTGTCTCGACAAACTTTTGCATCTAGTTATTATTATTATTCTGTGAAAACTGTTGACTCTATCTCCTCCTAGAGCTTTAACTCTACATACTCCAAACTCGGCTCAGACCTTCAAACTGTTCTGAAGTTAGTTGCTATATCTATTCAGACTGATCGGACTTACGGTTTTCCTAAAAATGACGAGCAAAACTCGGAAAAACTCCCATTGACTTACATTGGGGAGTTCTAAAAAAAATACAAATCCAGATTCAAACTCACCAACCGACAAAAATTTAAATCTAAACACCTTGAAGACTAAACCAAACTGCCGTTCTATATACTATATGAGCCATTGAGACTCATTTAAACTAATAAACTCTAAACTCATACGCTTATAAACTAATTAACTCTTAAACTCATAAATTAATAAACTCTGAACTCTTAAACTCATTTAAACTTATAAACTATAAACTGATTTAAACTTATAAACTCTAAACTCAAAAACTCATACACTTATAAACTCATAAATTTATACACTTGTAAACTCTAAACTCATAAACTCTTGAGTGTGCATGTGTGTGTCTGAGTGAGTGTGTGAGCGAGTTAATGTGTGTGTGAGTGTGTGCGTGGGTGGGTGGGTGTATGGGCGTGTGTGTGTGAGTTAGTGAGCGTGTCTGTGTGTAAGTGTGTGTGTGTGTGTTAGTGAGCGTGTGTGTGTGTGTGTGTGTGTGTGTGTGTGTGAGTTAGTGAGTGTGTCTGTGCGTGTGAGTGTGTGTCTGTGCTTGTGTGGGTGTATGTGTGTAAATGTGTGTGTGAGAGTTAGTGAGCGTGTCTGTGTGTGTGTTTGTGTGTGAAAGAAAGTGTGTGTGTGTGTGTGTGTGTGTGAGTGAGTGTGTGATTGTGTCAGTGTATGTGTCAGTGAATGTTTGTGTGTGTGTGTGTGTGTGTGTGTGTGAGTTAGTGAGCGTGTCTGTGTGTGTGTGTGTGTGTGTGTGTGTGTGTGTGTGTGTGTGTCTGTGCTTGTGTGGGTGTATGTGTGTGAGTGTGTGTGTGAGAGTTAGTGAGAGTGTCTGTGAGTAAGTGAGCGTGTGTGTGAGCAAGTGAGCGTGTGTGTGTGTGTGTGTGTGTGTGTGTGTGTGTGTGTGTGTGTGTGTGTGTGTGAAAAAGTGTGTGAGTTAGTGAGCGTGTCTGTGTGTGTCTGTCTGTGCTTGTGTGGGTGTATGTGCGTGAGTCTGTGTGTATGTGCGTGAATGTGTGTGTGAGAGTTAGTGAGCGTGTCTGTGAGATAGTGAGCGTGTGTGTGTGTGAAAAAGTGTGTGAGCAAGTGAGCGTGTCTGTGCGTGTGTGTATGTGTGTGTGTGAGAGAGTTAGTGTGTGTGTGTGTGTGTGTGTGTGTGTGTGTGTGTGTGTGTGTGTGTGTGTGTGTGTGTGTAGTGAGCGTGTGTGTGTGAGTTAGTGAGTGTGTCTGTGCATGTGAGTCTGTGCTTGTGTGGGTGTATGTGTCTGTCTGTGCTTGTGTGGGTGTATGTGCGTGAGTGTGTGTGTGTGAGAGTTAGTGAGCGTGTCTGTGTGTCTGTGAGTTAGTAAGCATGTGTGTGTGTGTGTGTGTGTGTGTGTGTGTGTGTGTGTGTGTGTGTGTGTGTGTGTGTGTGTGTGTGTGTGTGTGTGAAAAAGTGTGTGAGCAAGTGAGCCTGTCTGTGCTTGTGCGTGTGTGTGTGAGTTAATGAGTGTGTCTGTGTGTGTGTGTAAGTGAGCGTGTGTGTGTGAAAAAGTGTGTGAGCAAGTGAGCGTGTATGTGTGTGTGTGTGTGTGTGTGTGTGTGTGTGTGTGTGTGTGTGAAAAAGTGTGTGAGTTAGTGAGCGTGTCTGTGCGTGTGTGTGTGTGTCTGTCTGTGCTTGTGTGGGTGTTAGTGCGTGAGTGTGTGTGTGAGAGTTAGTGAGTGTGTCTGTGTGTGTCTGTGAGTAAGTGAGCGTGTGTGTGTGTGTGTGTGTGTGTGTGTGTGAAAAAGTGTGTGAGCAAGTGAGCGTGTGTGTGTGTGTGTGTGTGTGTGTGTGTGTGTGTGTGTGTGTGTGTGTGTGTGTGTGTGTGTGTGTGTGTGTGTGTGAAAAAGTGTGTGAGTTAGTGAGCGTGTCTGTGCGTGTGTGTGTGTGTGTCTGTCTGTGCTTGTGTGGGTGTTAGTGCGTGAGTGTGTGTGTGAGAGTTAGTGAGCGTGTCTGTGTGTGTCTGTGAGTAAGTGAGCGTGTGTGTGTGTGTGTGTGTGTGTGTGTGTGTGAAAAAGTGTGTGAGCAAGTGAGCGTGTGTGTGTGTGTGTGTGTGTGTGTGTGTGTGTGTGTGTGTGAAAAAGTGTGTGAGTTAGTGAGCGTGTCTGTGCGTGTGTGTGTGTCTGTCTGTGCTTATGTGGGTGTATGTGCGTGAGTCTGTGTGTATGTGCGTGAATGTGTGTGTGAGAGTTAGTGAGCATGTCTGTGAGATAGTGAGCGTGTGTGTGTGTGAAAAAGTGTGTGAGCAAGTGAGCGTGTCTGTGCGTGTGTGTGTCTTCAAACTAATTTAAAATTCAAACTGCTAAATTTACTTCATTTAAACGTGTAAACTCTAAACTCAAAAACTCTAAGTGTGTGTGCGTCTGAGTGAGTGTTGAGTGAGTTAGTGTGTGTTCTGTGTGTGAGTGAGTGCATGTGCGAGTGTGTTAAACCTATCTATCTATCTATCTATCTATCTATCTATCTATCTATCTATCTATCTATCTATCACATTAATCCATTTCAGCTACTTTAAACTACTTTAAACTTCAAACTACTTTAAACTAATTTAAACTTCAAACTAATTTAAACTTCAAACTACTTTAAACTAATTTAAACTTCAAACTAATTTAAACTTCAAACTAATTTAAACTTTAAACTACTTTAAACTTCAAACTTCTTCAAACTCTCTGGTCCAGCTTTCTCAAGCCAATTTAAAGTTTGTCTCGACAAACTTTTTAATCTAGTTATTTATTATTATTGTTTTTTGTTTGTTTTGTTAGTGTGTTTGGCCAGCGTAGGGGTGGCCGGTCCATGTGATCCGACTAAATGAAGCCCATTGGGCTGATTCACTCACAATGGTTGAAGGCATGTACTCTTGGACCTCATAAGTGAAGTATTTTGGCCACTAATTCCAATGAATGTTGGCTTTTGGTTTACACCTGCTGGTTGAAATTTTAAGTGTAAAGTGTTTTTTTTATTATTGATGTTGAGCTCAATTTGTTTTAGTAACGATTTGATAAATAAACGTGTGGTCTTGTGGCATTACGTTTCTGCTTGTCCTTTGCATTTATTTGAAAGCCTGCTATCAGGGAGGCTTGAAAATTTGGGTTCCCTGGTACGGGCATTTATAGTGTAAGTTGATTAGGTCACGATCACACTTGTACTACCTGAGTGAGGACTGAAGACTCCGAAAAACTGCGAATGCATTTGGACTATTCAGATCAATAGTTTAAATCATCATACGACAAGTGTGTAAGGCCATCACCATTGTTCTGGGTCCAGACTACATTAAGGGTGTATTCACACCAGGAAAGTCCGTTAGTTCACTTGCTTTGGTCCGCACCAAATACAATGTTGATTTTTTTTAGTTTAGTGTGGTTCGCTTTCACTCTGCCCTTTTTGAAAGTGAACCAAATTTGTAGACAAAACCACATGTGTGC
The DNA here is from genome assembly GCF_964197995.2 of Scardinius erythrophthalmus. Classification (NCBI taxonomy): domain Eukaryota; kingdom Metazoa; phylum Chordata; class Actinopteri; order Cypriniformes; family Leuciscidae; genus Scardinius; species Scardinius erythrophthalmus. Next base: position 23,644,956 of record NC_138228.1, on the reverse strand, counting down.
TAAAGTCATCCATTCATTGGACAGAACTTCTCAAGCAGGGAAAAGCAGGAAGTGCAAAAACAGGCCATTTATGGAGATCTTTCGTAGTGCAATTTTTATTCTTTTACTGATTTGGTGTTATCAGCTACTAACACAATATGAAGAAACTTATGAGCATCATATGATACAATGTCATCTATACAATGTTGCAATTAGGATTTTGCAAAGACGAAGATGTGCTGCAAGACGGTTCTGGCGGAGAGAGCATGCTCTTAACTGATAAAGTTCAAACATTATTAAAAACTAGTGAACAGTCAGTAATAAAATAAGAACAAATACACAAATTACAAGCAGAGATGAATACTAAATAATAAAAGTTACAAAGTCTAACAGTACAGCTGCATCTGCATTAAGCATTGAGCTCGTATTAAGTGCCATTGACCTGTATAAGTCTGAAATTCCCTTTTAACTCTGGGCGTGGGCCTGAGGGTGTTAAACTGTATTAGCGCATTTCAAGCGTGATCCAGGCAGTATTGCTGGTTTGTTTTTTGTTTTGTTTTTTGTTTACTGTGGTAGTGGTTTTGGTTATTTTGAGTGAAGGTAATGTGGTTTAATAAACAAATTTGTATGAAGGTGTGAATTGAGGTTGTTTGAATTTAGTTTATTTGGATTTTCTTTTTCCATCTGTTTTTCTCCTTCACAAATGCTGATTTATTTATCCCATGGGAAATTGACCGTTCAGGATACGATTTTACAGGTGACCACTGTATGGTATCAGGATCCTTTTCCTTTTGTGTAAATGTTATTGGTTTTGTAATTTGTGAATTTTTTTCCCAATTTTTTTTTTGTTTTTTTGTTTAATAATACTTTTAAACCTCTTTGAGTGTCAAATAAAGATTGTTTGTACACATCTCTGCTTGTTCTTTCCATTTGTTTTGAAACCCTGTAGTTGGAGCATTTACATAACCTATTCTACATCTTAGGTGTCACAAGCCTCCGCCCACAATACAAAATGTATCACCATACAAAAGTCGTACATTATGTTAAATTAGCATAAATACAAACACAAAATGCACAAAAGAATGTATAAATACACATTAAGTTTGACTACACAAACAGATCACATGTGGAGCTATTTTAATGTGCTGATATAAGTATATAAGTAGCGCAACACAATGTTCTTTTGTACTTTAGGCTACAAATGCATGTACTGTAAAGTGAAAGTGAGGTGGTGTGCTGGCTATGTGCAGGTGGATTGTTCTCCCCAAGTGGTCTTCTTGTGGGTGTGTGTGCTTAGGACTACTGGTTTTGGTGAGGGGTGTATAGTGACGGTGGAGGCATGTAACCACGGTTCCCTGAACCCACAATATGCTGCACCAGCATTTTAATGTTTGAGTTCAGACGGTCTATCGTGGATGACCACCGGCCCATTGTCTGAACAAACTCAATGTCAGATGTTTCAAGTTGTTGCAGAAGCCGTCTTTTAATCTCCAGGTCCTCCTGTGCAATAGCATTAGAGAGTTTCCTCTTTAGCTTCTCTCTTCTGTTATTAGTCAGGGTAGCGTTGAGTCTCTGGTGTTGATTTCCCAAATCTGCAGACACAGAAACCTTTTCGACTCTTTCTCCACTGGAAATGGACAACTCAGTCTGCGCCTGTCTGTTCCGAAACCGGGACCTCTCGTCCTACGCCGCTGGTTTCTATGCCCTCAGACAATGAGAGTGTGGCCGGAGATCCTCCCCAAATAGACTCGCAGAGTTCAAAGAACAGCAAGTGTCCGTGGCCACTTTTCCGACTAGAGTCAACCGCTTGCCGATAACAGATTCTAATGGCCTTTAGGTTGGTGGTAAACTAAACTGTGAATCGTGTGAATGTTGTAAGACTGGAAAAACTGGAACAGAGGGCAACTCTCTGAGAGAACAAAGGAAATTAACATTTGAACACAATCAAGTCAAGTCAAGTCAAGTCAACTTTATTTATATAGCGCTTTTCACAATACAGACTGTATCAAAGCAGCTTCACAGTATTAAATAAAATAGTACATCAGTGTTTGTTTCTAGTGTAAAACGTCCACGTTTGGTAATACTCATCAATAGTATTGTTGATTGATTAATTAAATTAAGTATCCCCAACTGAGCAAGCCAAAGGCAACAGTGGCAAGGAACCGAAAAACTCCATCAGGTGACCTAATGGAGAAAAACAAACCTTGGGAGAACCCAGGCTCAGTCGGGGGCCAGTTCTCCTCTGGCGTTTATGAACTAGAGACCGGATTTAACTGTAAGATTAAAAATATTATATGAATGCCTGGCTGAAGAGATGCGTCTTTAATCTAGTTTTAAACTGGGAGAGCGAGTCTGAGCAACGAACAGTATCAGGAAGGCTATTCCAGAGTTTTGGAGCTAAATGTGAAAATGATCTCCCTCCCTTGGTTGATCTGGATATCCTAGGTATGACCAAAAGCCTCGAATTTAGTGATCTTAAAGAGCGCGATGGATTATAGGGCGATAGAAGATCCGTTAAATAAACTGGAGCTAACCCGTTTAGGGCTTTATAAGTCAGTAGCAATACCTTGTAATTAATACGGAACTTTATAGGTAACCAATGTAGTGATGATAAAATTGGTGTTATATGGTCAAATTTTCTTGATCTAGTAAGAACTCTCTGCGGCAGCATTTTGGACTAACTGTAGCTTGTTTATTGAGGATGCAGGACAACCAGCTAATAAAGCATTACAGTAATCTAGTCTCGAGGTCATGAACGCATGAACTAACTTTTCTGCATCAGAAACAGATAGCATATTACGTAGCTTAGCAATGTTTCTAAGGTGGAAAAAGGCTGTTTTTGTAACATATGAAATATGATTTTCAAAAGACAGGTTGCAGTCAAGTATAACACTTAGGTCTTTTACTGTAGAGGATAAAGTAACAGGACATCCTACTATGTTAAAGTTGTATTGTGAGAGGTTTTGTGGGCGGTTTTTTCAACCGATAAGTATTACCTCTGTCTTGTCTGGATATCTTTAACACACTCTGTCAATTTGGATAATTTAGCGTTTTCATCCGGCCGTGATGAAATATATATTTGAGTGTCATCAGCATAACAATGGAAACTAATTCCATGTTTCCTTATAATATTTCCAAGTGGCAGCATATATATTTAGAATAATAGAGGGCCTAACACAGATCCTTGTGGCACTCCATACTGCCCTACAAAGCAAAAAGGCAGTAACTGCATTTTTGGTCAAAAATGAGTTATTATCATTTTCATGACATTCAAGGCATCCTTTGTTATGTGACAAAACATCTTATCTCAAATGTGTGTCGTTTTGGAGAAAAATGGTAATAGCTTTTGGAGAATCTGTAGTTACTGCCTTTTTCCTTGGTATTGTGCCACGTTTTTGGTAAGTAATACAAAGCAAATTTACAAAGCAAGAATACAGTAACTGCAAAATAGGGGTAAAATATCAAATTAAATATGAGGATTGATATATACAAAGAATAAGCTAATATAAAGTAACAAAACAGCCACATGTCCAATAATCTACCTACAACTACTTAGGCTGGATGACAGAATAACTTTAAAGTCATTTTTCTCAGTTCTGCACTCTGCGTAGTTACTGCCTTTTTGCTTTGTAGGGCAGCATAGTTTACTGGAGTTATGATCGATTTTTCTCCATTTAAATAGACAAAATGGTATCGGTCAGAAAGTTATAGTTATGACCTGAACCAGCTTAATGCTTGATGCAATCTTGTGCACCATTCAAGACGCAAGTCTCACCTCTGAATCATCCTAATCTACTTTCCCTCTTCCCCCATTCCTTCTCTCTCATGCTGAGATCACCAAAATTCACCCAAGAATCTATATGTGATGCGATCTGGGAAAACCCATCACATGGTGAAATTTTACCTATTACAGTTTTAATATGATACCATATTAAAGCTGATTTCAAACCCTTTCCAAATCTGTTTTTATTTCTTTCATCTTTTGTCGGTAACAAATGTTATGGTTATCTGAAGTCGGCTAATCGCTATGATTTTCAGGAACGGAATTTTGAGAAAAACAAGTTTAATTAACTGTGACCTCCTGCTAGCGGGACGATTGGCGCTCTTTTTTTATTGCCTTTTCTCATATTACATATTTTAGTAATCATCATATAATAGGTATCATTCGAAAGCTTACGAACTCAAAATTCATCCTGTGAAAACCATTTTGAAATTGGACGATTGAGAGGTGCGCAAGATCTTTTAAGCGAGCAGCTACTTCAGACTCCATTGTTGTCTTGTGCTCCGCGCTCCACATCTCACGATAACAAAAAAACAAAAAAACTTGCGTGCCGTTGTAGTTTACACAGGATTGGCGGTAAAATGTGCATTGATATACCTTTATTCTAGATGTTATGTGGTTTATTTTGATAGGTGAACTGTCTTTGTAGTGTTAAGATAGAGAGCTATGAGCTATTTTTTATTTTTTTTGCACCTCCGCCGTGCATGTTCTTAAAGAGAAAGACACAGTCTTTTCAGCTTGCCACTATAAATTGCTATTTTTCTGCACTAACCTAGTGAATTTTGCCAAGATATTCAGAGATGACAGACAAGATGTTATAGAATAATAATTTAATGAAAATCCAATTTTGACAAAAAAAAAAAAAAAAAAAAAAAAAACTTACATTCAACCTATTTTTAGACCTTACTGAAAACGCAACATCCGACGTGTTTTCCCAGATCACATCACATATGGTTTAATGTGAATAATTATCATACAGTATTACACATGTTTGGTATCATTTGAAATGTCTCAGTGTGACTGGTACAAAGGTCTCATTCCCAAAGAAGTAAACCAAAAGGTAATAAGGTATTTAAGAGTTTAGAGATTACTCGCTTACTGAGGTGTGTCTGTCACTGTGTGGTGCAGGCAGAAGAAGACTAAGGAGAATCAAAAGTTCCAATGCAAACTTTTACTAACAATATAATTCATACAGGTACAGACAGGCAGAAGGTACACACGCAAGGTAACACACAGGGCTTAAATACATGGGGAAACAGATCAGGCGAGACACAGCTGACAAGACTAACAAGGTAACAGGTGTGACAAATGAACTAATGAGGGTTACAGGGGGAACAAAGGAGTGGCGGGAAAAAAGAACAAAGGAAGACATGTGACTAAGGAAAACAAGACTCAGATAGAAACACAACTGTGACAGTGGGGATTGAGAGATTCTCAGATATATGGGGCTATATTAACCTTTTTAAAGAGTACAGAATTAGAGCATTGGATATAATGTAAGGTGGATTGTGATGCTTCTGCCCACCTTGAAGGTTGAAGAACCCAGGGCGGACGTTGGAGGAGCTGAACACGCAGCGCCAGCAGGTGGGTGAGGCATTACATCCACAAATAAAAGGAGAGAAGAGGGAAGGAATGTATATAAAATAAAAGGAATATACAGATGCATCACCCATGTAGGCTGTACAGTAGGTGGCGGTAATACTCCTAAGGAGTGAGCGGCCAGTAAGAAGAAGAAGAAGAAGAAGAAGAAGAAGATTGTTTCCATGTTAATCAACTTCTGTCCCCAGTAAGTCTGGGATGGTGATTAATGCAAATTCCCACTGTGAACTCATGTTTACATTTGAAAAGAGGTTTCTGCCTTGGTCTGAGTATAGGGAGATGCTGAAGAAGGCTCGTGGTGATTTGTAAAGGCGGGCATACACCGTGCGATTTTCGTCCGATTTTGAGCAGAATTCTGACTCTTGCGACTCTTTTTCGGGTCGGGACGATTTTCAGCTTTGTCGTGCGTCGTTTGTCGTGCAGTGTACAGGGGTAAACGAGACGCGATTAACCTTTCCCGACCGGCAATCGGATGGTCGGATGAATTTCTGTCATGTCAGAAATTTTGGTCGCTCCTCGTGACTATATCGCAAAGTTGAAGCAAAGCTACGAACCGATTGCCCTAAACTCAGTGTTTTTTCCCTCACTGCGCCTGCACGAAAACAGAAGTTTAACCTTCATCTGCAGCAAAAAAAATAATAAAAAAAATAGGGAGATCTTTAAGTTCTGTAGTTCAAACTAGCCACAAATTACTGTTGCTTACTTCCATTTCGTGTTGCAAAATGGATTAACCATTACCCACGTCTTCCAAGCCACCTGCGATGTATCTACACCGTGCCTCTTTTATTAATTTGTTAAACAATGTTTTTGAAATAAAGCTGTTTTTAATTTTCATTGATGACTAATTATTGCAGTGTTCGGACATATAATAGACTGTTAATAATTAATTATATGCTCATTGTAATCGACCTAAATGTTTTAGACCATTTTCAATGAGGAGGAAGCTTTTATGTAATATTTTATCATCCTCACAGCGCGTTGGTTATGCGGTGATGCGCTATGAAATTATTGCGTAGGCAAATGAATTATAATAGCTTATCAGTTTAATAATAAAATAAGTTTCTTCGTTCTTCGTACGTTGCTTAAAACATCCAAGATCAAATTACACATCCAAGATGATATCATCGTGCTAATCATGGCTAATTAGGTTCTTCGAACACACTTGCCGTATATGATTAGTATAGCTGGATTGAGTTATCTGAGATAATTGCGCGTTCATGCACTGGTTTAAAAGGGGATATATCGATAGTAGAAACATTGATCAGCAATGCTGCTATTGGCTGCTCATCGGGCCAAAGAGCGGCCTCAGTTTTTCTCCTCAGCAGAGCAAGAACTAATAGTCGAAGTTTATTCGAAGTCTGCAAAAGCCAGGAGAGAGGGCTGGCAAAAAGTAGCAGACAATTTAAATCCGTTAGAAGTGGCCATGTTAGATGTTTTTATCACTTATTAAGGCCCGTTCACACCAAGGACGATAACTATAAAGATAATGATATAGTTCTAAAAATCGTTCTCCATATTAAAGAATAGCAGAGTTCACACCACAACTATAATGATAAAGATATGAGGAACGATATCATTGGGATCACTTTCGGAACGATTTTTTTCCAGCTGTTGAACGATAAAACACTGACAGCCAATTAGAAGCCACGTGAATTTAAACAAAGGTCTCACGCATTTAAAATGGTAGACGACATTGCGGAGAAGTTGATCGCCGAGGTCCAGAAAAATCCACCACTGTTTGACAAGTCAAGCCCATTTTCAAGAAAAAGGAAATGGAAAACAATCGTTCATACCCTCTGAATAAATTATGAGAAGTATTACCTCAGGTACCCAGCGCTCGTTTCGACAGCACTGTCTTGCTGCCTTTGAAGTTGCAGAAGTTGAAAAAGACCAAGTGTTATTATTTCACTAACGTTATATTGAATATGTCAGCTAAGTTCACAGTTAGATTATTAGATCGATTACACTAGCTTTACTCAAAACATAGGACGCTGAGGACATCTGCTGGTTAAAGCTGTGTAAATGCAACGAGAGAAAAAAAAACCCAGCAAAAAACATGTTCAATGACGTTGTACACGCTTTGAAACACAGCGCGCACCATAGATTAAACAGACCGTTATCGTTCGTTGGCGTGGGCGCAAATATACTTATCGTTATAGTTATCTTTATAGTTATCGTGCTTGGCGTGAACGGCCCTTAAGCCTATATATTTGTATTTTAATAATTGCATAATTACTTTGTTCATTGTAATGTCAGAGTCACCACACTAGAACATGGGAACAAATAAAAGTGAAGTGCAAAAATATTCTACATAATGGTAATTTTTAGTTATATTATAGTCTCTTTTATAAAAGGCACTGTTAAATAAATGGTTGTCTTTTTATAAAAGCCACCAAGAAAAAGGTTGAGAAAAAAAAAAAAAGATCTTAGTAGCCTACACTGTAAAATAATTTGGGCTGCATTCAATTAAGGCTGTATAGTCATTTCAACTGTTAAATCTTGAGTAATGATGAATTGCTTTTACTTGTGAAAGTGAAAACTGATAAACTTATGGTAATGTAAAAATATTTTGCCATGAGTTATTGATCGCATTTTTCCCGAGTGTAGTTCATTGTAATGACATTATGTTTTCCTCTTTTGTGCACTTTTACATAATACACCAACACTTGTATCTGTTCCCAAGAAAGTGGTGGCTGAAATATGTGCAGTAAGTGGACATTTTCTAACTTTTCAAAGGAAAGAAAGTATAAGACTTTGTAATGTCCATTGTTTCCATTACCATATGGAGGAACTAGCCTACCTGCAAGTGCATAAATAACTTTACTTAATTTACACTTGTATACATTATGGCTGCAATATAAGTTGCAGGATTCCACATCTACAGAAAGGCCTACAGAAGAGTCTGCACAGACAGAGACATAGGCCTACAGGTGGGCAGTATATAGCCAACTTTTCCTTTTTATTTGTTGCATGAAGCATGTGTCTAATATCTCTTGTTGCAGGCACTTGACCACTGGCTTTTTTTACAAAGAACAATAGAAACTAGATTAAAAAGTTCGTCGAGACAAACTTTAAGTTGGCTTGAGAAAGCCGGACCAGAAAGTTTAAAGAAGTTTAAAATAGTTTAAAGTTTAAATTAGTTTAAAGTTTAAAGTAGTTTAAAGAAGTTTAAAATAGTTTAAAGTTTAAATTAGTTTAAAGTTTAAAGTAGTTTAAAGTTTAAATTAGTTTGAAGTTTAAAGTAGTTTAAAGTTTAAATTAGCTTAAAGTTTAAATTAGTTTGAAGTTTAAATTAGTTTAAAGTTTAAATTAGTTTAAAGTTTAAATTAGTTTGAAGTTTAAAGTACTTTAAAGTTTAAATTAGGTAGTTTAAAGTTAAAAAGTTGTTGGGGGTTTTCTAGTGGGTTGCTAAGGTGTTCTCAGTGGTTGCTAGGCGGTTGCTAGGGTATTCTCGGTGGTTGCTAGGCGGTTGCTAGGTGGTTGCTAAGGTATTTTGGGTGGTTGCTAGGGTGTTCTGGGTGGTTGCTATGGTGTTGCTAGGCAGTTGCTAAGGTATTTTGGGTGGTTGCTAGGCGGTTTCTAGGGTGTTCTGGGTGGTTGCTAGGGTGTTGCTAAGCGGTTGCTAGGTTATTTTGGGTGGTTGCTAGGTGTTGCTAGGCAGTTGCAAGGGTGTTCTGGGTGGTTGCTAGGGTGTTGCTAAGCGATTGCTAGGGTATTTTGGGTGGTTGCTAGGCGGTTGTTAGGGTGTTCTGGGTGGTTGCTAAGGTATTTTGGGTGGTTGCTAGGGTGTTCTTGGTGGTTGCTATGGTGTTGCTAGGTGGTTGCTAAGTTATTTTGGGTGGTTGCTAGGCGGTTTCTAGGGTGTTCTGGGTGGTTGCTATGGTGTTGCTAGGCGGTTGCTAGGGTATTCTGGGTGGTTGCTAGGCGGTTGCTAGGGTGTTCTGGGTGGTTGCAATGGTGTTGCTAGGCGGTTGCTAAGGTATTCAGGGCGGTTGATATGGTGTTACTGGGTGGTTGGTAGTTGTCACAGATGGTTACTATGGAGTTTTTATAGAGTTCTTAGCATGATCTTGGCATGATTTAGCACTTAACTAATCGCTATTAGCATGTAGCTATTCACTGCTAGCATGTGTAGCATGTTGGAAGTGCTGTTTGCTAGCATGAGTCAAAAGAGCCAAACCTCATCTCTATACGATGTTCTGATACAGAGATATAGGTCTTGCAAAACGGTTGCTAGGGTACTCAAGTTTGGTTGCTATGGAGTTGCTTGGGAGCTGGAAGCTTTAAACTTAAGAAGTTTAAAGTGGTTTGAAGTTTAAAGTAGTTTACGAGTTTTGAGTTTACAAGTTTACAAGTTTACAAGTTTAAATGAGTTTAGAGTGTGTGTGTATGTGTGTGTGTGTGTGTGTCACACACACACACACACACACACACACACACACACACTCAGAGTTTATGAGTTTAGAGTTTATAAGTGTATAAATTGATGAGTTTATAAGTGTAAGAGTTTTTGAGTTTAGAGTTTATAAGTTTTAAACGAGTTTAGAGTTTGTAAGTTTAAATGAGTTTAAGAGTTCAGAGTTTATTAATTTATGAGTTAAAGAGTTCACAAGTCTATGAATTCATGAGTTTATAAGTTAATTAGTTTATAAGTGTATGAGTTTAGAGTTTATTAGTTTAAATGAGTCTCATTGGCTAATATAGTATATAGAACGGCAGTTTGGTTTAGTCTTCAAGGTATTTAGATTTGAATTTTCGTCGGTTGGTGAGTTTGAATCTGGATTTGAATTTTTTAGAACTCCCCAGTGTAAGTCAATGGGAGTTTTTCCGAGTTTTGATCGTCATTTTTAGGAAAACCGTAAGTCCGATCAGTCTAAAAAGATATAGCAACTAACTTCAGATCAGTTTGAGTGTCTGAGCCGAGTTTGGAGTATGTAGAGTTACACTGTAAAAAAAAACTGTAAATTTACAGGAAACGGTCTGTATTTTTTAACAGAATTTTGTCGTTTTGTCATTATACAGTGAATACCTGTTATTTTACAGATATTTGTTGTAATTTAAAGGTCCACTATTAAATTTACAGGTAATTGCTTTTATTTTGGTTTTACATTAATTTTACGTTTTTAAAAGGAAATTCTCTGTAATTTTATAGGGTTATGTGTAATTTTACATAAAAAATTAAGTAATATTTTACAGATTATTTCTGTGGAATTAGAAAACAAAGAAAATAAGGTATAACTGCAGAAATCAGCAGTCACTAAACATGTTTTCCTTAAAGATTATTAAGCATGTGGGGGTTAAAGTGAGTTTTAAGATTTGTACACACATTAGGCAAGCCTATTTAATTATTTATAGTCTTTTAATTTTGTCTTGCAAATAGATGTTCATTTTGATCATCATTTGTAGGCTATTTGCCCGAAAATTTCATTTAGGCCTATATTTTATGTCTTTTATGAATCGTTTTTCCAAATCTGCGTGGCTTTGTGTGCGTTTGTATGTGTGTGTGTGTGTGTGTGTGTGTGCCCGCGCGCGCGCGCAGATTCAAATTATCCGCCATTACGTTTCGTTGCTGCTAGTCCCGCCCACAACAGTTAGCTACAGATCTGTCTCTGTCGTCGATCTGTGTCAAGGGCAAGCGGGAGATTTGAAGTTTCAGTCTACGCTCGTGAAGTAGTCGTGGATTGTGATCACAGTGGTTCAAAGCTATAATCGTATTCGACAGAAGCAACCAGCCGTGAGCAGGAGCGCTGAACACATATTAGTTGTTTGTAGTCTGTCAGTCAGTCCAGAAATAATGCGCCCTTTTTCAGTGAGCCTGGTTCGTCGTCACAGCGGACCTCATCCCGACCGATCAACGGCTGAGGTAAGAGTCTCATACTACATGTGTGTACGATATTTTATATTACATTTGTGTTAAGTGGTTAGACAGTTTCCATGCTAACGTTAGCATTCTTAAATGATGTTCAGTTATAACTGGGTCAGGGCAAAACACTGAAAATGCAGCATGCGTTTTTAATTATCGATCTGTGTTAAGAAAGATCAGTTGAACCCAACCCACATCTCTACTTATTAACTTAAAGACCTAAAACAATCTTTAGTAGACTTGTTATTCATATTAAAGTCCATAATTGTGTATAAAATCTTCGTTATGATAGTCAGTAACATTAAATCAATAAATGGCGGGATATTTTGAAACACTGTCTGGAAGCTGAAAACTTTTCTCTTAAAAAAATACTTTATTTTATTATAATAAAATTGTAGTAAACACGTTTTTAGCTGATTTTTTACCATTGTAATAGCCACAGTTTTACTAAAAATAGGCCTACCGTGTTTCTTTTGTTTATTTCGTAATAGTTAACATGACTAACTTTATTAAGACCGTTAAGAAATCAAAATACTGTAACTTAAGGTACTTGTTGATGATACAGGAAAGCCTAGAACAGGAATACTAGAATATGAATACAACATGATGAACCCCTAGGACCTAGGTGTGCAGCTAGGTCACAGTAAATCATATTCATTTAACTTTACTTTCTATAAATGTAACTTAGCTAAAATCACATGGCAGCTCAAAATATTACTGTTAAGCCCCTTTCACACAGCGCATTGAACCCGGGAAATTGCCGGCAAATTGCCGGAACGCCTTCTGTGTGAACGCAAACACGACCCGGGATTGATGCCGGCATCGATGCCGGGTTGGGAACCTAGTAACATTGCCGTGTTCAGTCCCGGAACGCGCGCTGTGTGAACAAAAGCCGTAATAATGCCGTGTCGCAGTGATGACGCTGAAGCGCGGGATCGTTCGCCAGCTGTGAAGCGGTACGTAATGCGCAAGTTTATGATCGAATCAGAGAAATAAATGCACAAGCGTGGTTTCTCGAGAGAGAAATCGCAGCTCATAAGCAAACTGAAGACGCTGCTGAGACATTACAAGTCACATCGATGTCACGTGTCTTTCCGGGACATACACGGGTTGTGTGTGAACGCGCTCTCTGATTCCGGAAAATCACTCGCAGTGTGAATGAACCAAAATCAAACGAACCCGGGTCAAATCCCGGGTCACTTTATCCGTGTATTTTCCGGAATCTCTGTGTGAAAGGGGCTTTAGCCTTTCCAGCTCAGCTTCAAGATCATAGTCATTTGAGTTTTTGCATTGTCCCAATGGAACATATTCTGACATGTGTAAATCTAATACTGAGTTTTAAAATAACTTGTGTGTGTGTGTGTGTGTGTGTGTGTGTGTGTGTGTGTGTGTGTGTGTGTGTGTGTGATTTCAGGTCACGTGGAAAGCAGATGATCATGGCAAACAAGGTATGGGAAGAATTCATTAAAACATAAAAATCATAACGGTTCTGATTCCATATGTTCATAACAGTCTTCTGATTCCATATGATTGCACTAAAAGTATGCACAAGGTTTGGATTTGCTACAGCAAGATTACGATTGTGTTAGATTCCACCCATCTTTCTTTATTTTTTTATTATTTTTTTAACTACCCACTAAGCAAAATTATGTCCGAAAGACTTCTTTTCAATGTCTTTGTTACAAAAATCAGACGTTGAAATGCCGTCCACTGAGGAGCCAGAATGAAAGTTATGACGTCTTTTTTTGACGTGTTCTGCACGTCCGATATAGACGTTCATCGAACCTTCGTACAAGGTTAAAACTAGTTCAGATGTGGCCATTGTGGACATATTTCAACATCATTTATGGTCTCATTTAGACATAATTACTTTGACTATTGCTGTCAGATGATCTTAGTGAGAATTAACAGAGGTTTAGATGTTGATATTAGTTTAATTTGAAGTGTCACCATTGTGGCGATCCGTGTTTGCTTTAGTTGGGCTCTTGGTCCCCGTTCCTTTTATTTGAGCTTTTCTTTGGCTGCTGTAACAGTGTGTTTGTGTAACACAATTGTTGTGGCAGGGAAAGCCTAGAAAAAGTATGAGGTGTTATCAGTTCAATGTTGATGATGACATAATTATCACAAAATGAGCCTTTAATATTGTGTTTAAAGTTTTGTGTTTATATTTGCCGTTAATAACCACCAACCTTTTGGAACTGCATTATTGGTGAAGGTGTATTTATTTGAAGGTGTGTAAAAAGCATGTGCACATTATGTTTTGAGCAAGAGTATCATACAGTCACACACAGACATCAAGATTTTGGATATGAATCACAACAACGGTGACAACCAAAAAAAGCTTGGGAATTAAGGATGAGTTTTGTACTATGAAAGCTACCCATCATGCATTGCAGCATGAAGCTTTTTTTTTAATTGTCACCATTGTTGGAAATCATATGCACAATCTTGATGTCTGTGTGTGACTGTATGATACTCTTGCTCAAAACATCATGTGCACATGCTTTTTACACACCTTCAAATAAATACACCTTCACCAATAATGCAGTTCCACAAGGTTGTTGGTTATTAATGGCAAATATAAACACAAAACTTTAAACACAATATTAAAGGCCCATTTTTGTGATAATTATGTCATCATCAACATTGAACTGATAACACCTCAAACTTTTTCTAGGCTTTCTCTGCCACAACAATTGTGTTACACAAACACACTGTTACAGCAGCCAAAGAAAAGTTAAAGTAAAAGGAACGGGGACCAAGAGCCCAACTAAAGCAAACACGGATCGCCACAATGGTGACACTTCAAATTAAACGAATATCAACATCTAAACCTCTGTTAATTCTCACTAAGATCATCTGACAGCAATAGTCAAAGTAATTATGTCTAAATGAGACCATAAATGATGTTGAAATATGTCCACAATGGCCACATCTGAACTAGTTTTAACCTTGTACGAAGGTTCGATGAACGTCTATATCGGACGTGCAGAACACGTCAAAAAAAGACTTCATAACTTTCATTCTGGCTCCTCAGTGGACGGCATTTCAACCTTTGATTTTTGTAACAAAGACATTGAAAAGACGTCTTTCGGACATAATTTTGCTTAGTGGGGCTCTGTCATTTAGAAACATGACTTTTCCTATCACTACTATCTTAATGACACATATCTTTTAATCCAGCTAGATGATCTGACGGTTGCTGCTCGCATCTCAGCCTACCTGATGGAAAATTCTTGCTGGATGAATGACCTTCACCTTTAAATCAGCCTTGCCAAGACAGAACTGCTTATGGTTCAGCTTTCAGCCAAAACATACTTGCTGTGATCCTGCTGATTTGCCTTATCATTAGGAGGATCAGGCCCTTCCTATCGGAGCTACACAACTCTCTTGTTCTATCCAGACTGGGCTATTGTAATGCCCTCCTGGCAGCTCTTCCAGTGTCAGTCAAACCTCTGCAACTGATCCAGATGCTGCAGCAAGAGTTGTCTTTAAAGGTAGCCCTATGCCTAAACTCACTACTTCAGATCTGTGTGTCTCCAGAAGCATGTGCTCTGCAAGTGAACGGCGCCTTGTGGTGCCATCATCCCAAAGAGACACAAAACCACTTTCACTGACATTTACCTGGACTGTTTCCTGGTGGTGGAATGACCGGCGCAACGCAACACATTTTCAAGAAACTGCTAAAGATCCATCTTTTTCATAAACACTTCACCCAATAATACTTAATCTTTGTTACAAAAAAAAAAAAAAACACCTTTCTATGTGTACTGTACTAGACTAACTGGGACTTGTCACTGCACTTGTTGCTTTTTATTATCTTTAATTATTATCTTAATTGGTTAGTCACTTTGGATAAAATGTAATTGTAAATGTTAAAATAAGTTATACTGTAAAGGTATACGGTAATTGCTTTTTATTGTGGATATTTTTACATGTTCTAAATTATATACTAAGCTTCTATTTCCTATCAATCACTTATCTTGATGTTTAGTGTTTGTTCAATTACTAATACTTTAAATATGCAGGTAATTTGTACTCATACATTTAGTTAATTTAAAAGAAATTGACTGTACATTTGCTATTATTAAGAACGTAATTAGAGATGTTGTGAAATTGGATCTGTACAAATAAAAAATAAAACTGTAAATTTACAAACATTTGTATTTGAATTTATGTACTTGTGTGCATTTTTTATACATAATTTCATTGTTATTTTACACATAAAAACTATATTAAAAGAAAATTACTGTAGATAGACAGCATTATTATATAAAATAATTTTATAAAACCTTAAATTTACAGTATTTAATTGTTTTAAAGGTGTATATGACTTTTTAAAACATTAAAAATCCCAGTAATTACATAAGATTTAATGTAATATTAAAGATATAATCTGTTATTTAATTATGGAAAATTACTGTATTTTAACGTGATTGTTTTTTGCCGTTATTTTACGGTAATTTTCTGGCGCCCCAGCTGCCGGAATAATACCGTTTTTTTACAGGTTTTTTTTTTACAGTGTAAAGCTCTAGGACGAGTTTGAGTCAACAGTTTTTCACAGAAGAATAATAATAATAACTAGAATGTACATTTCCTGAAGAAAATGTGAAGTGGTGCTTGCAGTGGCAAAACTCACCACTCGGTTGCTAGGGTGTTGTACATGATTGCATACGAGCCAACAACCATGCCTGTACGATGTTGTGGAGCTGAAATATGGCTTCTATATGTTGCAATATGGTTGCTAGGTGGCTCTAAACGGTTGCTAGGGTGTGAATACGGTTACCATGGTGATATTTACATACTGGTTTCCCAACCGAAACAAACAAACACACACCCATGTCTATACGATGTTCTGGTGCTGAGATATAGCTCATTCATGTGTTTGTACGGTTGCTAGGGTACTCCAAATTGTTGCTAAGGTTTGTTTATACAGTTTATGGGGTAATATTTAGAGAGTATTTGCAAGTCTGGGTCAAAAAATGCCCAACTCTGTGTTTTTACAATGTTTTGTTGCTGAGATATGGCTTGTAAATGTTGTTCAATGGTTGCTAGGGGCCTGTAACTGGTTTCTAGGGCGTGGCTATGAAGTTGTTATGTCACTACTTATTGGCTGCTTGATAGGATGAATCAAAAGAGCCCAACCCCAAGGCTCTATGACCTTCTGAGCCAAAGATATGATTTTACAAATTTTGTGCCTGTGTTAAGTCTATGGGACATTTTTCGGCTAATTTTTCGCCCGCCAGACGAACAGCTTACACCCGATCGCTTATAAAAGTCATAGCACACCTTTCCTCAATAAACCGGTCGATTTGACACCTCATTCAGGGGTCTGTGACAAACGGTGTGGGGCGAGTTACGCGCCGAAGTTTTGTCTAGGTGAATAGTAATCACAACACTAGAATGTACATTTCCTGAAGAAAATGTGAAGTGGTGCTTGCAGTGGCAAAACTCTCCACTCGGTTGCTAGGGTGTTGTACATGATTGCATTCGAGCCAACAACCATGTCTGTACAATGTTGTGGAGCTGAAATATGGCTTCTATATGTTGCAATATGGTTGCTAGGTGGCTCTAAACGGTTGCTAGGGTGTGAATTCAGTTACCATGGTGATAGTTACAGACTGTTTCCCAACCAAAACAAAAGAGCCAACCCCCATCTCTATGTGATGTTCTGATGCAGAGACATGGGTCATGATAAACAGTTGCTAGGGTCCTCTGTTTGGTTGCCAGGGAGTGACTTGGCAGGTGCCAATGATGAAACTCCAAAGGCTGATTGTCAGTATAAATGATTTAAACCAACTCCCATGCCTCTGTGACATTCAGAATGGAAGATATCCCTCTTTGGAATTTGGTTGCTAGGGTCCTCTGTTTGGTTGCAAGGGAGTGACTTGGCAGGTGCCAATCATAAAACTCCAAAGGCTGCTTGTCATTATGAATGATATAAACCAACTCCCATGCCTGTGTGACTTTCAGAATGGAAGATATCCCTCTTTGGATTTTGGTTACTAGGGTACTCTGTTTAGTTGCTATGGAGTAACTTGGCAGCTGCCAATGATGAAATTCCAAAGGTTTCTTGTCAGTATGAATGATATAAACCAACTCCCATGCCTCTGTGACATTCAGAATGGAAGAGATCCCTCTTTGGATTTTGGTTGCTAGGGTACTCTGTTTGGTTGTTATGGAGTTGCTTGGCAGCTGCCAATCATGAAACACCAAAGGCTTCTTGTCAGTATGAATGACATAAACCAACTCCCATGCCTCTGTGACATTCGGAATGGAAGATATCCCTCTTTGAATTTTGGTTGCTAGGGTAATCTGTTTGGTTGCTATGGAGTTGCTTGACAGCTGCCATTGATGAAACTGCAACGGCTTTTTGTTACTATGAATGATATAAACCAACTCCCATGCCTCTGTGACATTCAGAATGGAAGATATCCCTCTTTGAATTTTGGTTGCTAGGGTAATCTGTTTGGTTGCTATGGAGTTGCTTGACAGCTGCCATTGATGAAACTGCAAAGGCTTTTTGTTACTATGAATGATATAAACCAACTTCCATGCCTCTGTGATATTCAGAATAGAAGATATCCCTCTAGGATTTTGGTTGCTAAGGTGCTCGACAATGGTTGCTAGGGAGGGGCTAGGAAGTGTTGAGGTGATTCATGATTGGCCATTTGATGCCCTGAGTGAAACGAGACCACCTTGGTGTTTCTATGATCTACTAGAGCGTTTCTAGACGTTGCTAGGGTGTTCAGGATGGTTGCTAAGGTATTTTTGGTAGTTGCTATTTTGTTACTAGGTGGTTGGTAGTTGTCAAAGATGGTTACTATGGAGTTTTTATAGAGTTATTAAAATCTTTAATAACGAGTGCCTTCAGTACGGCACTCGGCCTGCGGCCTCGTGCCTATGGCTGAATAGGCACAAGCATGGAGCAATATCGCAAGGCCACGAGTGTAATATTGCGTTAAAAAATAAAAAAAAATGTAAAAAAATTTTTTTTTTGGTTTAGGGTGGTTGCTAGGGAGCTCTTAGTGGTTGCTAGGGTGCTAAAACTGGTTGCTAGGGTGTGGCTATGAAGATTTTAGGCCATTACTTATTGGCTGCTTGATAATATAATCCTCTGAGGGAGAGAGAGAGAGGGAGAGACGCAGGGGTGTCAGGCCCTTTGGAGTCTGTGTGTGTGAAAACGTTGGTTGGGATTCAAATATTTTTAGAATGCCCAATGTAAAGTCAATGGGGACTTTTTTGGCCGCTTTTTCGTCCGCTGTGCGAACATCGTACACCCGATCGCTTAGAAAAGTCATAGCACACCTCTCCTCAATGAGCCGGTCGATTTGACACTTCACTCAGGGGTCTGTGACAAACGGTGCGGGGCGAGTTTCGCGCCAAACTTTGTCCAGAATAATAATAATAATAATAATAATAATAATAACTAGACTGTACATTTCCTGAAGAAAATGTGAAGTGGTGCTTGCAGTGGCAAAATTCGCCACTGGGCAGATGCTAACACAATTGACATGTTGTGATACCATGATATACCACATTTTAGCATTATTTACCACGATTTACCATGTTTCTAAGATGATTTATTACGATTTAACACATTCCAGCATGATTTACTATGATTAACATGTTGTTAGAATGATGCTAGCAGGATTAGCATGTTGTTAGCATGATTAGCATGTTTGTTGGATGATGCTAGCATGATTAGCATGTTGCTACCATGCTTTTAACAAGATGCTAGCATGATTAGCATGTTGCTAGCATGTTTTTAGCTAGATGCTAACATGATTAACATGTTGCTAGCATGATTAGCATGTTGCTAGCATGATGCTAGCTTGGTTAGCATGATGCTAGCATTATGCTAGCTTGATTAGCATGTTGTTAGCATGATGCTAGCTTTATTAGCATGTTGGTAGCCTAATGCTAGCATGATTAGCATGTTGCTAGCATGATGCTAGCTTGATTCACATTATGCTAGCTTGATTAGCATGTTACTAGCATAATGCTAGCATTATTAGCATGTTGTTAGCATGATGCTAGCTTTATTAGCATGTTGGTAGCATAATGCTAGCATGATTAGCATGTTGCTAGCATGATGCTAGCTTGATTAGCATGTTGCTAGCATGATGCTAGCTTGATTAGCATGTTGCCATTATGTTTTTAGCAAGATGCTGTTGCCAGGTGGTTGCTAGGGTGTTCTGGGTGGTTGCTATGGTGTTGCTAGGCAGTTACTATGGTGTTCTGGGTGGTTGCTAGGCAGTTGCTAGGGTATTCTTGGTGGTTGCTAGGGCGTTGCTAGGTGGTTGCTAGGGTGTTCTGGGTGGTTGCTATGGTGTTGCTAGGCAGTTGCTATGGTATTCTGGGTGGATACTAGGGCATTGCTAGGCAGTTGCTAGGGTGTTCTGGGTGGTTGCTAGGTGTTCTGGGTGGTTGCTAGGCAGTTGCTAGGTGTTCTAGGTGGTTGCTAGGCAGTTGCTAGGGTGTTCTGGGTGCTTGCTAGAGTTTTTTGTGGTTACTAGAGCATTTCTAGACGTTGCTAGGGTGTTCAGGGTGGTTGCTAAGGTGTTTTTGTTAGTTGCTATGGTGTTACTAGGTGGTTGGTAGTTGTCAAATATGGTTACTATGGAGTTTTTATAGAGTTATTAAAATCTTTAATAATGAGTGCCTTCAGTACGCAGGCCTCGTGCCTATGGTCGAATAGGCACAAGCATGGAGCGATATCGCAAGGCCACGAGAGTAAAATTGCTTTAAAAAATATAAAAAAAATAAAAAAATGTTTTTTTTTGGTTTAGGGTGGTTGCTAGGGAGCTCTTAGTGGTTGCTAGGGTGCTGAAACTGGTTGCTAGGGTGTGGCTATGAAGATTTTAGGCCATAACTTATTGGCTGCTTGATAATATAAATCCTCTGAGGGAGAGAGAGAGGGAGAGACGCAGGGCTGTCAGGCCCTTTGGAGTGGTGTGTGTGTGAAAACGTCGGTTGGGATTCAAATATTTTTAGAATGCCCAATGTAAAGTCAATGGGGACTTTTTTGGCCGCTTTTTCGTCCGCTGTGCGAACATCGTACACCCGATCGCTTAGAAAAGTCATAGCACACCTCTCCTCAATAAGCCGGTTGATTTGACACTTCACTCAGGGGTCTGTGACAAACGGTGCGGGGCGAGTTTCGCGCCAAACTTTGTCCAGAATAATAATAATAAGAATAATAAGTATGAGCAATAACAATAGTGATGCTTTTAAAAAAGCACCACTAATAATAATAAGAATAATAAGTATGAGCAATAACAATAGTGATGCCTTGCTTTCAGCAAGCACCACTAACTAGAATGTACATTTCCTGAAGAAAATGTGAAGTGGTGCTTGCAGTGGCAAAACTCTCCACTCGGTTGCTAGGGTGTTGTATATGATTGCATTCGAGCCAACAACCATGTCTGTACGATGTTGTGGAGCTGAAATATGGCTTCTATATGTTGCAATATGGTTGCTAGGTGGTTCTAAATAGTTGCTAGGGTGTGAATACACAGTTACCATGGTGATATTTACAGACTGTTTCCCAACCGAAACAAAAGAGCCAACCCCCATCTCTATACGATGTTCTGATGCAGAGACATGGGTCTTGATAAACGGTTGCTAGGGTACTCTGTTTGGTTGCAATGGAGTTGCTTGTCAGCTGCCAATGGTGAAACTGCAAAGGCTTCTTGTCACTATGAATGATATAAACCAACTCCCATGCCTCTGTGATATTCAGAATAGAAGATATCCCTCTAGGATTTTGGTTGCTAAGGTGCTCGACAATGGTTGCTAGGGAGGGGCTAGGAAGTGTTGAGGTGATTCATGATTGGCCATTTGATGCCCTGAGTGAAACGAGACCACCTTGGTGTTTCTATGATCTACTAGAGCGTTTCTAGACGTTGCTAGGGTGTTCAGGATGGTTGCTAAGGTATTTTTGGTAGTTGCTATTTTGTTACTAGGTGGTTGGTAGTTGTCAAAGATGGTTACTATGGAGTTTTTATAGAGTTATTAAAATCTTTAATAACGAGTGCCTTCAGTACGGCACTCGGCCTGCGGCCTCGTGCCTATGGCTGAATAGGCACAAGCATGGAGCAATATCGCAAGGCCACGAGTGTAATATTGCGTTAAAAAATAAAAAAAAATGTAAAAAAAATTTTTTTTTGGTTTAGGGTGGTTGCTAGGGAGCTCTTAGTGGTTGCTAGGGTGCTAAAACTGGTTGCTAGGGTGTGGCTATGAAGATTTTAGGCCATTACTTATTGGCTGCTTGATAATATAATCCTCTGAGGGAGAGAGAGAGAGGGAGAGACGCAGGGGTGTCAGGCCCTTTGGAGTCTGTGTGTGTGAAAACGTCGGTTGGGATTCAAATATTTTTAGAATGCCCAATGTAAAGTCAATGGGGACTTTTTTGGCCGCTTTTTCGTCCGCTGTGCGAACATCGTACACCCGATCGCTTAGAAAAGTCATAGCACACCTCTCCTCAATGAGCCGGTCGATTTGACACTTCACTCAGGGGTCTGTGACAAACGGTGCGGGGCGAGTTTCGCGCCAAACTTTGTCCAGAATAATAATAATAACTAGAATGTACATTTCCTGAAGAAAATGTGAAGTGGTGCTTGCAGTGGCAAAACTCGCCACTCGGTTGCTAGGGTGTTGTACATGATTGCATACGAGCCAACAACCATGTCTGTACGATGTTGTGGAGCTGAAATATGGCTTCTATATGTTGCAATATGGTTGCTAGGTGGCTCTAAATGGTTGCTAGGGTGTGAATACACAGTTACCATGGTGATATTTACAGACTGTTTTCCAACTGAAACTAATGAGCCAACCCCCATCTCTATACGATGTTCTGATGCAGAGATATACGTTTTGCTAAACGGTTGCTAGGGTACTCTATTTGGTTGCTAGCGAGTGGCTTGGCAGCTGCCAATGATGAATCTCCAAAGGCTTCTTGTCACTATGAATGATATAAACCAACTCCCATGCCTCTGCGACATTCAGAATGGAAGATATGCCTCTTTGGATTTTGGTTGCTAGGGTACTCTGTTTGGTTGCTAGGGAGTGGCTTGTCAGCTCCCAATCATGAAACTCCAAAGGCTTCTTGTCACTATGAATGATATGAACCAACTCCCATGCCTCTGCGACATTCAGAATGGAAAATATCCCTCTTTGGATTTTGGTTGCTAGGGTACTCTGTTTGGTTGCTAGGGAGTGGCTTGTCAGCTGCCAATCATGAAACTCCAAAGGCTTCTTGTCACTATGAATGATATAAACCAACTCCCATGCCTCTGTGACATTCAGAATGGAAGATATCCCTCTTTGGATTTTGGTTGCTAAGGTGCTCGACAATGGTTGCTAGGGAGGGGCTTGGAAGTGTTGAGGTGATTCATGATTGGCTGTTTGCTCCCCCGAGTCAAATGAGACCACCCCCATGTTTCTATGACAATTCAGTCCGGAGATATCTCTTTGAACTCTTTCAATGGAAGTCTATGGAACTTGTTGCTAAGGGGCTCTAAATGGTTGCTAGGGCGTGGCTTGATAGCTTCACAATGATCCTGAGAGACTGATTGGTCATCTGAGTAAAATGAGCCCTCCCCCTTGTCTCTATGACATTGTGATCCAGAGCTATGTTCAATACAAAGTCCCTATGCAATTTACCATAGTAGGAAAAGCATGTGTGTTTCACAGGACGTTCCTTCCCCATAGTAAGTCAATGGGGCAACTTTGGGCATCTCCTGCCCCCCAGGGGTGCAACTTTTACCCCATTGTGAGGTATGTTCTTACAGAGCCTGTCAGCCTCTTCAAATGTGGCAAATCACACGTTTCTGCGAAATCCTCGCTCAGAGCTACGTGTGTTCAAAGTTCGTCGCAATGTTAAGTCAATGGGACTTTTTTGGCCGCTTTTTCGCCCCTGGGGTGAACACCGCACCCCCGATCGCTTATAAAAGTCATACCACACCTCTCCTCAATGAGCCGGTCGATTTGACACCTCACTCAGGGGTCTGAGACAAACGGCGCGGGGCGAGTTACGCGCCAAACTTTGTCCAGAATAATAAGAAGAATAACTAGAATGTACATTTCCTGAAGAAAATGTGAAGTGGTGCTTGCAGTGGCAAAACTCTCCACTCGGTTGCTAGGGTGTTGTACATGATTGCATTCGAGCCAACAACCATGTCTGTACGATGTTGTGGAGCTGAAATATGGCTTCTATATGTTGCAATATGGTTGCTAGGTGGTTCTAAATGGTTGCTAGGGTGTGAATACACAGTTACCATGGTGATATTTACAGACTGTTTCCCAACCGAAACAAAAGAGCCAACCCCCATCTCTATACGATGTTCTGATGCAGAGACATGGGTCTTGATAAACGGTTGCTAGGGTACTCTGTTTGGTTGCTATGGAGTTGCTTGTCAGCTGCCAATGGTGAAACTGCAAAGGCTTCTTGTCACTATGAATGATATAAACCAACTCCCATGCCTCTGTGACATTCAGACTGGAAGATATCCCTCTTTGGATTTTGGTTGCTAGGGTACTCTGTTTGGTTGCTAGGGAGTTGCTTGGCAGCTGCTAATGATGAAACTGCAAAGGCTTCTTGTCAGTATGAATGATATAAACCAACTCCCATCTCTATACGATGTTCTGATGCAGAGATATAGGTCTTGCTAAACGGTTGCTAGGGTACTCTGTTTGGTTGCTAGGGAGTGGCTTGGCTGCTGCCAATGATGAAACTGCAAAGGCTTCGTGACAGTATGAATGATATAAACCAACTCTCATTTCTCTGTGACATTCAGAATGACAGATATCCCTCTTTGGATTTTGGTTGCTAGGGTACTCTGTTTGGTTGCTATGGAGTGGCTTGGCAGATGCCAATGATGAAACTGCAAAGGCTTCTTGTCACTATGAATGATATAAACCAACTCCCATGCCTCTGTGACATTCAGACTGGAAGATATCCCTCTTTGGATTTTGGTTGCTAGGGTACTCTGTTTGGTTGCTAGGGAGTGGCTTGGCAGCTGCTAATGATGAAACTGCAAAGGCTTCTTGTCAGTATGAATGATATAAACCAACTCCCATCTCTATACGATGTTCTGATGCAGAGATATACATTTTGCTAAACGGTTGCTAGGGTACTCTATTTGGTTGCTAGCGAGTGGCTTGTCAGCTGCCAATCATGAAACTCCAAAGGCTTCTTGTCACTATGAATGATATAAACCAACTCCCATGCCTCTGTGACATTCAGAATGGAAGATATGCCTCTTTGGATTTTGGTTGCTAGGGTACTCTGTTTGGTTGCTAGGGAGTGGCTTGTCAGCTGTCAATGATGAAATTCCAAAGGCTTCTTGTCAGTATGAATTATATAATCCAACTCCCATGCCTCTGTGACATTCAGAATGGAAGATATGCCTCTTTGGATATTGGTTGCTAGGGTACTCTGTTTGGTTGCTATGGAGTTACTTGGCAGCTGCCAATGATGCAATTCCAAAGGCTTCTTGTCACTATGAATGATATAAACCAACTCCCATGCCTCTGTGACATTCAGAATGGAAGATATCCCTCTTTGTATTTTGGTTGCTAGGGTACTCTGTTTGGTTGCTAGGGAGTGGCTTGTCAGCTGCCAATCATGAAACTCCAAAGGCTGCTTGTCAGTATGAATGATATAAACCAACTCCCATGCCTCTGCGACATTCAGAATGGAAGATATCCCTCTTTGGATTTTGGTTACTAGGGTACTCTATTTGGTTGCTATGGAGTGGCTTGGCAGGTGCGAATCATGAAACTCCAAAGGCTGCTTGTCAGTATGAATGATATAAACCAACTCCCATACCTGTGTGACATTCAGAATGGAAGATATCCCTCTTTGGATTTTGGTTGCTAGGGTAATCTGTTTGGTTGCTATGGAGTTGCTTTGCAGCTACCAATGATGAAACTGCAAACTGTTCTTGTCAGTATGAATGATACAAACCAACTCCCATGCCTCTGTGACATTCAGAATGGAAGATATGCCTCTTTGTATTTTGGTTGCTAGGGTACTCTGTTGGTTGCTATGGAGTGGCTTGGCAGCTGCCAATCATGAAACTCCAAAGGCTGCTTGTCAGTATGAATGATATAAACCAACTCCCATCTCTATACGATGTTCTGATACAGAGATATTCGTTTTGCTAAACGGTTGCTAGGGTACTCTGTTTGGTTGCTAGGGAGTGGCTTGGCAGTTGCCAATGATGAAACTGCAAAGGCTTCTTGTCACTATGATTGATATAAACCAACTCTCATTTCTCTGTGACATTCAGAATGGAGGATATCCCTCTTTGGATTTTGGTTGCTAAGGTGCTCGACAATGGTTGCTAGGGAGGGGCTTGGAAGTGTTGAGGTGATTCATGATTGGCTGTTTACTGCCCCGAGTCAAATGAGACCACCCCCATGTTTCTATGACAATTCAGTCTGGAGATATCTCTTTGAAATCTTTCAATGGAAGTCTATATAACTTGTTGCTAAGGGGCTCTAAATGGTTGCTAGGGCGTGGCTTGATAGCTTCACAATGATCCTGAGAGACTGATTGGTCGTCTGAGTAAAATGAGCCCTCCCCCTTGTCTCTATGACACTGTGATCCAGAGCTACGTTCAATACAAAGTCCCTATGCAATTTACCATAGTAGGAAAAGCATGTGTGTTTCACGGGACGTTCCTTCCCCATAGTAAGTCAATGGGGCAACTTTGGGCATCTCCTGCCCCCCAGGGGTGCAACTTTTACCCCATTGTGAGGTATGTTCTTACAGAGCCTGTCAGCCTCTTCAAATGTGGCAAATCACACATTTCTGCGAAATCCTCGCTCAGAGCTACGTGTGGTCAAAGTTCGTCGCAATGTTAAGTCAATGGGACTTTTTTGGGCGCTTTTTCGCCCCTGGGGCGAACACCGCACCCCCGATCGCTTATAAAAGTCATAGCACACCTCTCCTTAATGAGCCGGTCGATTTGACACCTCATTCATGGGTCTGAGACCAACGGTGCGGGGCGAGTTACGCGCCAAACTTTGTCCAGAATAATAATAATAATAATAATAATAAGAATAATAAGTATGAGCAATAACAATAGTGATGCCTTGCTTTCAGCAAGCACCACTAATAATAACTAGAATGTACATTTCCTGAAGAAAATGTGAAATGGTGCTTGCAGTGGCAAAACTCGCCACTCGGTTGATAGAATGTGGTACATGATTGCATACGAGCCAACAAACATGTCTGTACGATGTTCTGGTGCTGAGATAAGGCTTATTCGTGTTGTTCAGGTGGTTGCTAGGGTGTTGCTAGGGTATTCTGGGGGGTTGCTATGGTGTTGCTAGGCGGTTGCTAGGGTATTATGGGTGGTTGCTAGGGTATTATTGGTGGTTGCTAGGGCGTTGCTAGGCAATTGCTAGGGTATTCTGGGTGGTTGCTATGGTGTTGCTAGGCGGTTGCTAGGGTATTCTGGGTGGTTGCTAGGGTATTATTGGTGGTTGCTAGGGCGTTGCTAGGCAGTTGCTAGGGTATTCTGGGGGGTTGCTATGGTGTTGCTAGGCGGTTGCTAGGGTATTCTGGGTGGTTGCTAGGGCGTTGCTAGGCAGTTGCTAGGGTTTTCTGGGTGGTTGCTATGGCGTTGCTAGGCAGTTTCTAGGGTGTTCTGGGTGGTTGCTAGGGCGTTACTAGGGTATTCTGGTGGGTTGCTATGGCGTTGCTAGGCGGTTGCTAGGGTATTCTGGGTGGTTGCTAGGGCGTTGCTAGGGTATTCTGGGTGGTTGCTAGGGCGTTTCTAGGCAGTTGCTAGGGTATTCTGGGGGGTTGCTATGGTGTTGCTAGGCGGTTGCTAGGGTATTCTGGGTAGTTGCTAGGGTGTTCTGGGTGGTTGCTATGGCGTTGCTAGGCAGTTGCTAGGGTGTTCTGGGTGGTTGCTATGGTGTTGCTAGGCGGTTGCTAGGGTGTTGCTAGGCAGTTGCTAGGGTATTCTGGGTGTTTGCTATGGTGTTGCTAGGCGGTTGCTAGGGTATTCTGGGTGGTTGCTAGGCGGTTGCTAGGGTATTCTTGGTGGTTGCTAGGGCGTTGCTAGGCAGTTGCTAGGGTATTCTGGGTGGTTGCTAGGGCGTTGCTAGGCAGTTGCTAGGGTGTTCTGGGTGGTTGCTATGGTGTTGCTAGATGGTTAGTAGGGTATTTTAGGTGGTTGCTAGGGAGTTGCTATGCAGTTGCTAGGGTGTTCAGGGTGGTTGCTAAGGTATTATGGGTGGTTACTATGGTGTTACTAAGTGGTTGGTAGTTGTCACAGATGATTACTATTGGAGTTCTTAGCATTTTCTTGGCATGATTAGCACTTACCTAATTGCTATTAGCATGTAGCTATTCACAGCTAGCATGTGTAGCATGTTGGAATTCCTCTTTGCTAGCATGAGTCAAAAGAGCCAAGCCCCATCTCTATACGATGTTCTGATGCAGAGAAATAGGTCTTGCAAAATGGTTGCTAAGGTACTTTGTTTGGTTGCTAGGGAGTGGCTTGGCAGCTGCCAATCATGAAACTCTAAAGGCTGCTTGTCAGTATGAATTATATAAACCAACTTCCATTCCTCTGTGACATTCAGAATGAAAGATATCCCTCTATGGATTTTGGTTGCTAAGGTGCTTGACAATGGTTGCTAGGACGGGGCTAGCAAGTGTTGTGGTGTCTCATGAATGGCTGTTTGCTGCCCTGAGTCAAACTTGTCTTAACCCCATCTCTTTATGATGTTCTGATGCAGAGATACAGGTCTTGTAAAATGGTTGCTAGGGTACTCTGTTTGGTTGCTATGGAGTTGCTTGGCAGCTGCCAATGATGAAACTGCAAAGGCTGCTTGTCACTATGAATGATATAAACCAACTCCCATGCCTCTGTGACATTCAGAATGGAAGATATCCCTCTTTGGATTTTGGTTGCTAAGGTGCTCGACAATGGTTGCTAGGGAGGGGCTAGGAAGTGTTGAGGTGATTCATGATTGGCTGTTTGCTGCCCCGAGTCAACTGAGACCACCCCCATGTTTCTATGACAATTCAGTCCAGAGATATCCCTTTGATCTCTTTCAATGTAAGTCTATGGGACTTGTTGCTAAGGGGCTCTAAATGGTTGCTAGGGCGTGGCTTGATAGCTTCACAATGATCCTTAGAGACTGATTGGCCGTCTGAGTAAAATGAGCCCGCCCCCTTGTCTCTCTGACACTGTGATCCAGAGCTACGTTCAATACAAAATCCCTATGCAATTTACCATAGTAGGAAAAGCATGTGTGTTTCACGGGACATTCCTTCCCCATAGTAAGTCAATGGGGCAACTTTGGGACGCTCCTGCCCCCCAGGGGTGCAACTTTTACCCCATTGTGAGGTATGTTCTTACAGAGCCTGTCAGCCTCTTCAAATGTGGCAAATCACACGTTTCTGCGAAATCCTCGCTCAGAGCTACGTGTGGTCAAAGTTCGTCGCAATGTTAAGTCAATGGGACTTTTTTGGCCGCTTTTTCGCCCCTGGGGCGAACACCGCACCCCCGATCACTTATAAAAGTCATAGCACACCTCTCCTTAATGAGCCGGTCGATTTGACACCTCACTCAGGGGTCTGAGACAAACGGTGCGGGGCGAGTTTCGCGCCAAACTTTGTCCAGAATAATAATAAGAAGAATAATAAGTATGCAAGAGAACACTAATGATGCCTTGCTTTCAGCAAGCACCATTAATAAGTATGCAAGAGAACAATAGTGATGCCTTGCTTTCAGCAAGCACCACTAATAATAATAATAATAATAATAATAATAATAATAATAATAAGAAGAATAATAAGTATGAGCAATAACAATAGTGATGCCTTGCTTTCAGCAAGCACCACTAACTAGAATGTACATTTCCTGAAGAAAATGTGAAGTGGTGCTTGCAGTGGCAAAACTCTCCACTCGGTTGCTAGGGTGTTGTATATGATTGCATTCGAGCCAACAACCATGTCTGTACGATGTTGTGGAGCTGAAATATGGCTTCTATATGTTGCAATATGGTTGCTAGGTGGTTCTAAATAGTTGCTAGGGTGTGAATACACAGTTACCATGGTGATATTTACAGACTGTTTCCCAACCGAAACAAAAGAGCCAACCCCCATCTCTATACGATGTTCTGATGCAGAGACATGGGTCTTGATAAACGGTTGCTAGGGTACTCTGTTTGGTTGCAATGGAGTTGCTTGTCAGCTGCCAATGGTGAAACTGCAAAGGCTTCTTGTCACTATGAATGATATAAACCAACTCCCATGCCTCTGTGACATTCAGACTGGAAGATATCCCTCTTTGGATTTTGGTTGCTAGGGTACTCTGTTTGGTTGCTAGGGAGTTGCTTGGCAGCTGCTAATGATGAAACTGCAAAGGCTTCTTGTCAGTATGAATGATATAAACCAACTCCCATCTCTATACGATGTTCTGATGCAGAGATATAGGTCTTGCTAAATGGTTGCTAGGGTACTCTGTTTGGTTGCTAGGGAGTGGCTTGGCTGCTGCCAATGATGAAACTGCAAAGGCTTCGTGTCAGTATGAATGATATAAACCAACTCTCATTTCTCTGTGACATTCAGAATGGCAGATATCCCTCTTTGGATTTTGGTTGCTAGGGTACTCTGTTTGGTTGCTATGGAGTGGCTTGGCAGATGCCAATGATGAAACTGCAAAGGCTTCTTGTCACTATGAATGATATAAACCAACTCCCATGCCTCTGTGAAATTCAGAATGGAAGATATCCCTCTTTGGATTTTGGTTGCTAGGGTACTCTGTTTGGTTGCTAGGGAGTGGCTTGGCAGCTGCTAATGATGAAACTGCAAAGGCTTCTTGTCAGTATGAATGATATAAACCAACTCCCATCTCTATACGATGTTCTGATGCAGAGATATACGTTTTGCTAAACGGTTGCTAGGGTACTCTATTTGGTTGCTAGCGAGTGGCTTGTCAGCTGCCAATCATGAAACTCCAAAGGCTTCTTGTCACTATGAATGATATAAACCAACTCCCATGCCTCTGTGACATTCAGAATGGAAGATATGCCTCTTTGGATTTTGGTTGCTAGGGTACTCTGTTTGGTTGCTAGGGAGTGGCTTGTCAGCTGTCAATGATGAAATTCCAAAGGCTTCTTGTCAGTATGAATTATATAATCCAACTCCCATGCCTCTGTGACATTCACAATGGAAGATATGCCTCTTTGGATATTGGTTGCTAGGGTACTCTGTTTGGTTGCTATGGAGTTACTTGGCAGCTGCCAATGATGCAATTCCAAAGGCTTCTTGTCACTATGAATGATATAAACCAACTCCCATGCCTCTGTGACATTCAGAATGGAAGATATCCCTCTTTGTATTTTGGTTGCTAGGGTACTCTGTTTGGTTGCTAGGGAGTGTCTTGGCAGCTGTCAATCATGAAACTCAAAGGCTGCTTGTCAATATGAATGATATAAACCAACGCCCATGCCACTGTGACATTCAGAATGGAAGATATCCCTCTTTGGATTTTGGTTGCTAGGGTACTCTGTTTGGTTGCTAGGGAGTGGCTTGTCAGCTGCCAATCATGAAACTCCAAAGGCTGCTTGTCAGTATGAATGATATAAACCAACTCCCATACCTGTGTGACATTCAGAATGGAAGATATCCCTCTTTGGATTTTGGTTGCTAGGGTAATCTGTTTGGTTGCTATGGAGTTGCTTTGCAGCTGCCAATGATGAAACTGCAAACTGTTTTTGTCAGTATGAATGATATAAACCAACTCCCATGCCTCTGTGACATTCAGAATGGAAGATATGCCTCTTTGTATTTTGGTTGCTAGGGTACTCTGTTGGTTGCTAGGGAGTGGCTTGGCAGCTGCCAATCATGAAACTCCAAAGGCTGCTTGTCAGTATGAATGATATAAACCAACTCCCATCTCTATACGATGTTCTGATACAGAGATATTCATTTTGCTAAACGGTTGCTAGGGTACTCTGTTTGGTTGCTAGGGAGTGGCTTGGCAGTTGCCAATGATGAAACTGCAAAGGCTTCTTGTCACTATGAATGATATAAACCAACTCTCATTTCTCTGTGACATTCAGATTGTAAGATATCCCTCTTTGGATTTTGGTTGCTAAGGTGCTCGACAATGGTTGCTAGGGAGGGGCTTGGAAGTGTTGAGGTGATTCATGATTGGCTGTTTACTGCCCCGAGTCAAATGAGACCACCCCCATGTTTCTATGACAATTCAGTCTGGAGATATCTCTTTGAACTCTTTCAATGGAAGTCTATATAACTTGTTGCTAAGGGGCTCTAAATGGTTGCTAGGGCGTGGCTTGATAGCTTCACAATGATCCTGAGAGACTGATTGGTCGTCTGAGTAAAATGAGCCCTCCCCCTTGTCTCTATGACACTGTGATCCAGAGCTACGTTCAATACAAAGTCCCTATGCAATTTACCATAGTAGGAAAAGCATGTGTGTTTCACGGGACGTTCCTTCCCCATAGTAAGTCAATGGGGCAACTTTGGGCATCTCCTGCCCCCCAGGGGTGCAACTTTTACCCCATTGTGAGGTATGTTCTTACAGAGCCTGTCAGCCTCTTCAAATGTGGCAAATCACACATTTCTGCGAAATCCTCGCTCAGAGCTACGTGTGGTCAAAGTTCGTCGCAATGTTAAGTCAATGGGACTTTTTTGGGCGCTTTTTCGCCCCTGGGGCGAACATCGCACCCCCGATCGCTTATAAAAGTCATAGCACACCTCTCCTTAATGAGCCGGTCGATTTGACACCTCATTCATGGGTCTGAGACCAACGGTGCGGGGCGAGTTACGCGCCAAACTTTGTCCAGAATAATAATAATAATAACTAGAATATACATTTCCTGAAGAAAATGTGAAGTGGTGCTTGCAGTGGCAAAACTCGCCACTCGGTTGCTAGGGTGTTGTACATGTTTGCATTCGAGCCAACAACCATGTCTGTACGATGTTGTGGAGCTGAAATATGGCTTCTGTATGTTGCAATATGGTTGCTAGGTGGCTCTAAATGGTTGCTAGGGTGTGAATACACAGTTACCATGGTGATATTTACAGGCTGTTTTACAACTGAAACTAATGAGCCAACCCCCATCTCTATACAATATTCTGATGCAGAGATGTAGGTCTTGTAAAATGGTTGCTAGGGTACTCTGTTTGGTTGCTATGGAGATGCTTGTCAGCTGCTAATGATGAAACTACAAAGGCTTCTTGTTAGCATGAATGATATAAACCAACTCCCATCTCTATACGATGTTCTGATGCAGAGATATACGTTTTGCTAAACGGTTGCTAGGGTACTCTATTTGGTTGCTAGCGAGTGGCTTGTCAGCTGCCAATCATGAAACTCCAAAGGCTTCTTGTCACTATGAATGATATAAACCAACTCCCATGCCTCTGCGACATTCAGAATGGAAGATATGCCTCTTTGGATTTTGGTTGCTAGGGTACTCTGTTTGGTTGCTAGGGAGTGGCTTGTCAGCTGTCAATGATGAAATTCCAAAGGCTTCTTGTCACTATGAATGATATAAACCAACTCCCATGCCTCTGTGACGTTCAGAATGGAAGATATCCCTCTTTGGATTGTTGTTGCTAAGGTGCTCGACAATGGTTGCTAGGGAGGGGCTAGGAAGTGTTGAGGTGATTTATGATTGGCCGTTTGCTGCCCTGAGTCAAACTTGTGTTAAGCCCATCTCTTTATGATGTTCTGATGCAGAGATATAGGTCTTGCAAAATGGTTGCTAGGGTACTCTGTTTGGTTGCTAGGGAGTGGCTTGGCAGCTGCCAATCATGAAACTCCAAAGGCTGCTTGTCAGTATGTATGATATAAACCAACTCCCATGCCTCTGTGACATTCAGAATAGAAGATATCTCTCTATGAATTTTGGTTGCTAAGGTGCTCGACAATGGTTGCTAGGGAGGGGCTAGGAAGTGTTGAGGTGATTCATGATTGGCTGTTTGCTGCCCCGAGTCAAATGAGACCACCCCCATGTTTCTATGACAATTCAGTCCTGAGATATCCCTTTGATCTCTTTCAATGGAAGTCTATGGGACTTGTTGCTAAGGTGCTCTAAATGGTTGCTAGGGCGTGGCTTGATAGCTTCACAATGATCCTGAGAGACTGATTGGTCATCTGAGTTAGATGAGCCCTCCCCCTTGTCTCTATGACACTGTGATCCAGAGCTACGTTCATTACAAAATCCCTATGCAATTTTCCATAGTAGGAAAAGCATGTGTGTTTCACGGGACATTCCTTCCCCATAGTAAGTCAATGAGACAACTTTGGGACGCTCCTGCCCCCCAGGGGTGCAACTTTTACCCCATTGTGAGGTATGTTCTTACAGAGCCTGTCAGCCTCTTCAAATGTGGCAAATCACACTTTTCTGCAAAATCCTCGCTCAGAGCTATGAGTGCTCAAAGATCGTCGCAATGTTAAGTCAATGGAACTTTTTGGGGCGCTTTTTCGCCCCTGGGGCGAACACCGCACCCCCGATCGCTTATAAAAGTCATAGCACACCTCTCCTCAATAAGCCGGTCGATTTGACACCTCATTCATGGGTCTGTGACAAACGGTGCGGGGCGAGTTACGCGCCAAACTTTTGTCCAGAACAATAAGAAGAAGAAGAATAACTAGAATGTACATTTCCTGAAGAAAATGTGAAGTGGTGCTTGCAGTGGCAAAATTCGCCACTGGGCAGATGCTAACACAATTGACATGTTGTGATACCATGATATACCACATTTTAGCATTATTTACCACGATTTACCATGTTTCTAAGATGATTTATTACGATTTAACACATTCCAGCATGATTTACTATGATTAACATGTTGTTAGAATGATGCTAGCAGGATTAGCATGTTGTTAGCATGATTAGCATGTTGGTTGGATGATGCTAGCATGATTAGCATGTTGCTACCATGCTTTTAACAAGATGCTAGCATGATTAGCATGTTGCTAGCATGTTTTTAGCTAGATGCTAACATGATTAACATGTTGCTAGCATGATTAGCATGTTGCTAGCATGATGCTAGCTTGGTTAGCATGATGCTAGCATTATGCTAGCTTGATTAGCATGTTGTTAGCATGATGCTAGCTTTATTAGCATGTTGGTAGCCTAATGCTAGCATGATTAGCATGTTGCTAGCATGATGCTAGCTTGATTCACATTATGCTAGCTTGATTAGCATGTTACTAGCATAATGCTAGCATTATTAGCATGTTGTTAGCATGATGCTAGCTTTATTAGCATGTTGGTAGCATAATGCTAGCATGATTAGCATGTTGCTAGCATGATGCTAGCTTGATTAGCATGTTGCTAGCATGATGCTAGCTTGATTAGCATGTTGCCATTATGTTTTTAGCAAGATGCTGTTGCCAGGTGGTTGCTAGGGTGTTCTGGGTGGTTGCTATGGTGTTGCTAGGCAGTTGCTAAGGTGTTCTGGGTGGTTGCTAGGCAGTTGCTAGGGTATTCTTGGTGGTTGCTAGGCAGTTGCTAGGGTATTCTTGGTGGTTGCTAGGGCGTTGCTAGGTGGTTGCTAGGGTGTTCTGGGTGGTTGCTATGGTGTTGCTAGGCAGTTGCTATGGTATTCTGGGTGGATACTAGGGCATTGCTAGGCAGTTGCTAGGGTGTTCTGGGTGGTTGCTAGGTGTTCTGGGTGGTTGCTAGGCAGTTGCTAGGTGTTCTAGGTGGTTGCTAGGCAGTTGCTAGGGGGTTCTGGGTGCTTGCTAGAGTTTTTTGTGGTTACTAGAGCATTTCTAGACGTTGCTAGGGTGTTCAGGGTGGTTGCTAAGGTGTTTTTGTTAGTTGCTATGGTGTTACTAGGTGGTTGGTAGTTGTCAAATATGGTTACTATGGAGTTTTTATAGAGTTATTAAAATCTTTAATAATGAGTGCCTTCAGTACGCAGGCCTCGTGCCTATGGTCGAATAGGCACAAGCATGGAGCGATATCGCAAGGCCACGAGAGTAAAATTGCTTTAAAAAATATAAAAAAAATAAAAAAATGTTTTTTTTTGGTTTAGGGTGGTTGCTAGGGAGCTCTTAGTGGTTGCTAGGGTGCTGAAACTGGTTGCTAGGGTGTGGCTATGAAGATTTTAGGCCATAACTTATTGGCTGCTTGATAATATAAATCCTCTGAGGGAGAGAGAGAGGGAGAGACGCAGGGCTGTCAGGCCCTTTGGAGTGGTGTGTGTGTGAAAACGTCGGTTGGGATTCAAATATTTTTAGAATGCCCAATGTAAAGTCAATGGGGACTTTTTTGGCCGCTTTTTCGTCCGCTGTGCGAACATCGTACACCCGATCGCTTAGAAAA
The DNA here is from genome assembly GCF_964197995.2 of Scardinius erythrophthalmus. Taxonomy (NCBI): domain Eukaryota; kingdom Metazoa; phylum Chordata; class Actinopteri; order Cypriniformes; family Leuciscidae; genus Scardinius; species Scardinius erythrophthalmus. Next base: position 23,609,389 of record NC_138228.1, on the reverse strand, counting down.
GTCATAGCACACCTCTCCTCAATAAGCCGGTTGATTTGACACTTCACTCAGGGGTCTGTGACAAACGGTGCGGGGCGAGTTTCGCGCCAAACTTTGTCCAGAATAATAATAATAAGAATAATAAGTATGAGCAATAACAATAGTGATGCTTTTAAAAAAGCACCACTAATAAGAATAACTAGAATGTACATTTCCTGAAGAAAATGTGAAGTGGTGCTTGCAGTGGCAAAATTCGCCACTGGGCAGATGCTAACACAATTGACATGTTGTGATACCATGATATACCACGTTTTAGCATCATTTACCACGATTTACCATGATTCTAAGATGATTTACTACGATTTACCACATTCCAGCATGATTTACTAAGATTAACATGTTGTTAGAATGATGCTAGCATGATTACCATGTTGTTAACATGATTAGCATCTTGGTAGCATGATGCTAGCATGTTTAGCATGTTGCTAGCATGTTTTTAGCTAGATGCTAACATGATTAGCATGTTGCTAGCATTATGCTAGCTTGATTAGCATGATGTTAGCCTGATTAGCATGTTGGTAGCATGATGCTAGCATGATTAGCATGTTGCTAGCATGCTTTTAACAAGATGCTAGCATGATTAACATTTTGCTAGCATGTTTTAGTTAGATGCTAACATGATTAGCATGTTGTTTGCAATATGCTAGCTTAATTAACATGTTGCTAGCATGATGCTAGCTTGATAAGCATGTTGGTAGCATAATGCTAGCATGATTAGCATGTTGCTAGCATGATGCTAGCTTGATTAGCATGATGTTAACATGATGCTAGCTTGATTAGCATGTTGGTAGCATGATGCTAGCTTGATTAGCATGTTGGTAGCATAATGCTAGCATGATTAGCATGTTGCTAGCATGATGCTAGCTTGATTAGCATGATGTTAGCATGATGCTAGCTTGATTAGCATGATGTTAGCATGATGTTAGCTTGATTAGCATGTTGGTAGCATAATGCTAGCATGATTAGCATGTTGGTAGCATAATGCTAGCATGATTAGCATGCTGCTAGCATGATGCTAGCTTGATTAGCATGATGTTAGCATGATGCTAGCTTGATTAGCATGTTGCTAGCATGATGCTAGCTTGATTAGCATGTTGGTAGCATAATGCTAGCATGATTATAATGTTGCTAGCATGATGCTAGCTTGATTAGCATGATGTTAGCATGATGCTAGCTTGATTAGCATGTTGCTAGGATGTTTTTTAGCAAGATGCTGTTGCCAGGTGGTTGCTAGGGTGTTCTGGGTGGTTGCTAAGGTGTTCTGGGTGGTTGCTAGGCAGTTGCTAGGGTATTCTTGGTGGTTGCTAGGCAGTTGCTAGGTTATTCTTGGTGGTTGCTATGGTATTCTGGGTGGATGCTAGGGCGTTGCTAGGCAGTTGCTAGAGTGTTCTGGGTGGTTGCTAGGCAGTTGCTAGGTGTTCTGGGTGGTTGCTAGGCAGTTGCTAGGTGTTCTGGGTGGTTGCTAGGCAGTTGCTAGGGTGTTCAGGGTGGTTGCGAGTGCCTTATGTACGGCACTCGGCCTGCGGCCTCGTGCCTATGGCCGAATAGGCACAAGCATGGAGCAATATCGCAAGGCCACGAGTGTAATATTGCGTTAAAAAATACAAAAAAAATAAAAAATATTTTTTTTTTGGTTGAGGGTGGTTGCTAGGGAGCTCTTAGTGGTTGCTAGGGTGCTGAAACTGGTTGCTAGGGTGTGGCTATGAAGATTTTAGGCCATTACTTATTGGTTGCTTGATAATATAAATCCTCTGAGGGAGAGAGAGAAGGAGAGACGCAGGGGTGTCAGGCCCTTTGGAGTCTGTGTGTGTGAAAACGTCGGTTTGGATTTGAATTTTTTGGAATGCCCAATGTTAAGTCAATGGGACTTTTTTGGCCACTTTTTCGTCCGCTGTGTGAACATCGTACACCCGATCGCTTAGAAAAGATATAGCACACCTCTCCTAAATGAGCCGGTCGATTTGACACCTCACTCAGGGGTCTGAGACAAACGGTGTGGGGCGAGTTACGCGCCAAACTTTTGTCCAGAATAAGTATGAGCAATAACAATAGTGATGCTTTCAAAAAAGCACCACTAATAATAAGTTTAAATAGGATTTCAGTAAGTTGGCTCTCTCAAGCCAACTTAATAAAACTCAAGGAGCTAAGCATATTTGTCTTTTATTAAACATTTAATGAAAAGTTTTTTTTTTTTTTTTTTTTTGGCAATGTTGTGTAATATGGCACATGCAACAATGTCACAGGTCCTGTCAGGTGTGCAACCCTCAGACTTTTCAGACACTGAAATCTTCCCTTTAGTTAGCCAAAGTTCATTTCATTGTGTGCCCTTGTCCTGGCAAGAGCTGCATTGTAACTGGTTTGGGTCAGGGAATGGGGTCATAAAACACCTGTCTGCAGGCAGGAACATGTCATAATCACCTATGAAAAAATGCAGTTCTGTTAGGATCAGCATAAGTGTATGTAATACAGTGAGCTTGATATTTAATTGTGGAACTTTCCTTACCACTTTCAAATAATGTGCATAAATGTGAATCTCTGAAAATTCTTAAGTCATGCACAGATCCTGCTTTCACATTTGTGATATGGAAGATTTTAATCAACTGCCTTTTTAATTTGATATAATATTACTAATCTGGAATATTAAGAATCACAATAGTAACTGGGCTGCACATTTACATTGTGAACCCCCTTTCTGTTCACTTATACCATGGGCTGTTTAAATACTCGATTCTGATTGGCTGGAAGGTGTGCAGTAAAACCGTTTAATGCACAGGTAGTTCCAGTCAGTTTGATTACAGTTCGAAATTAATCCGCTACATTGGTAACCATAGTAACACAGATACACTTGCAAGCAGAGTGAGAGACGCATATGAAAACGTTTAGGTAGGCTAAATGGATGATTTTTGAATATCGTTTAATTTGTATCAGTGTTGCCTGTCATTCATAAATAATTGTAATAAATCCAATTAAAGAATCATTAAGTTAGCTATATGCTTAAGCAACGAGGGGACTGCAGTAGCTGCTAGACTTTAAATAAGAGATCGACGCACACAGGTAGGCTAACGTTAACTCGCGCACGCATCTCTCTCTCACTCTGTTCCTTCTCCTTCAGTTCTCTGTCTCTCTCTTTTAATAATGAATTTAAATAAATGTGAATTCATTCAAATAAAAGCAATCCGATGGCTCTACTTTATTTAAAGCGGACGGAGTGCAAGAACTGACGAGCCTTAACTTAAGGCACTTCGTAGGATCGCGTAGAGGCAACCACTAAGCTTGATGTCCCGCGGACGTTCGCAAAGACGTGCTCCGGGCGTTCAAGAGGACATTCACAGGACCACCAGCGGCCATTCGGAACGTTTAGGGGACTTTCGCGTTTAGTCCCCTGAATATCATTTTATTTTATTCTACTTCTTACCAAAGAAAACAGACACGTTGTAAGGAACAAAGTAAATGTATTTTATTTGAACAATTGTAAAGGTGTTGTGTCCTTTCCGTGTGTGTGTATAACTGTTATGTGTCTTCAAACGCGCTGGCAGCTGTGGGGTTAGTCCGATGGGGATTCTTCCCCTTGGCTTTTTTTACCTAAAACAACAAAATGAACACATTCAGTAGTGTTATGATTTTATATGTCTATATAATATATCCATGTGAAATATAAAGTCGTCTCATCTCATCTTAACAGATAACATTAGCTTCGTAGTGTTAGCATAACGGTTAGCAGCGGTACACGGCGGACAACTTCAGCAAATGCTTTAAAAGGTAACATTTTCATATAATTTAAAGATGGACAGTGGTTACGGTAACTAATGTATACTAATCTAAAAATTAAAAATACCTTTTAGACAGACGAAAGAGAAAACACAAGGCTGCGTCTGAGGAGAACCGTCGCAGCTGAGCGTTGCCATGGATATGTTGCGTAACATAATGACACCACTTAGGTGTACTTGATCGTCACTTGCTTGTTTCTATTTTTTTACAGTCTATGGTTTCTCCCAGTGTAGCTATATTACACTTTTTTTTTTTGTTATTTGAGCTGCATGTGCTATCAGTCTTAAGTGCAATAATTGGAATAATATTTTTCCTAAAATAACTTCTTTTGAATAAAACCCGTTACCAAACAGATTGATAATTTAGGATAGGATAGGACAGTTAGGATAATTTTATTTGTCTTACCTGTGTTATTTTCCACTTTCTTCCCAGAAATGTGCTTTTCCATTATTCACGTTTTCTGAAGTCGATGCACTCTTTTAGAGCTCTGTCCTGGGATTCAACCTTATTTTCTTCATGCATGAATGTAAATTGTAGCTTATATTCAATTGAATCAAGTATCATGTTTTTGATGTTTAAATTATAACGCTGAAAACAGACTCGTGATTTGATTACATCTTTAATCAGTGATAGAAGTTACTAAGTAGCATTGTTATTATCTTAACATTAACATTAAAACACTAACATTTTTAACATGAACTTAATTTTACAATTAATTCAAATAATATGTTTACTATAGTTTATTTGCATTTATATTTTAGCTTAATTATTCTTTTGTCTGAGTTGCAAGGTGTCAGGTCTGATGATAAAAGCAAACGCATGGGTGACTGGATTTTGCAAGTGTTGTCATGGAAATGGCAGGTGAGGGAGGAAAAAGGGACGTTCGTAAACTGGCCTGGACAAATGTCCTCAGAACGTCCGTCAGCGAACGTTATAAAACGGACCAAATGCGAACGTCATCGGAATGTCCATCAGCGAACGTTACAAAGCGGACCAAATGCGAACGTCATCGGAATGTCCGTCAGCGAACGTTACAAAGCGGACCAAATGCGAACATCATCGGAACGTCCGTCAGTGAACCTTACAAAGCGGACCAAATGCGGGCCTAAGGGGACGTTCGAAAAGTCCGGGGGACGTCCCTTGTTAGCTGGGTATATTGTGTATTCTCACAGTCTCTCTCTCTCTCTCTCTCTCTCTCTCTCTCTCTCTCTCTCTCTCTCTCTCTCTCTCTCTCGCACACACACACACACACACACACACACACACACACACATACACGCACGTCACACACACACAAGCGCGGCACAGGCACACACCGGCGTTAGTTAATGTCCACTCCAGCATCAGAATGCAACCATTCTTAATCCTTATTGTTGCACAGCGGCCAAAAGTAAAAGTAAAATCACACACTGCTCAATTGAATATGAAGGCAAATGGCTTGCATTAATTCAACCACATTTATCAATTCAATATTAAGCCCAAAATAGTTTTTGACTCACCAATCGGTAGCTTATTTGTACATAAAATTCATCCGCCGTTCTTTCCTCGTGAAGACGTCGATCAAAGCTTTGTAAAACGTACTCGGTTACTAACGTAACCCCGGTTCTCTCTAGAGAGGGAACGAGTACTGCGTAAGCTTACGCTTGGGGGAAAGTCTCTTTCCGCGAGATACTGAAGCCAAAAATTATCCTTAATTTTTATATAATGCAAAACGCGTTGCAGCAGCATGCAGGCATGGGCGAGGCAGCTTGCGCGCCTATTGGCTGCCCTGCGGCAACTGCAGCAGCCTATCGAGAAGGCCCTCTCGTGACACCTTGACCAATGGGGGTGCTTCGCGCCCATTGCATCACGTCCCACCGAAATAGGCGTGGCCTAGGGCTATAAATATAGCGTCGAGACGCTGGTTCACTGGTTTTTCATCGCCGGAGCAAACCAGAGCGAACTGCAGGCACGGCAAGGGTACGCAGTACTCGTTCCCTCTCTAGAGAGAACCGAGGTTACGTCAGTAACCGAGTACGTTCTCTTACGAGAGGTTCTTGGGGAACACAATGTAAAACGCTGTGCGTGCTGAGATCCAATACCAAAGTCCCAAGGGCACGTGCCCGGAGTCCATATGGTACATGATCATCAGGGACTCACAGAGAGTCCAGGAAGAGGGGCTAAAAGCATCATTCCTGAATGAGTAGCAACCCACCAGGGTGCTTTAAGATAATAGTGTTCCACACAGTCAGGGCGAATTTCGGCCTGATCTAATGAAGATTATGGGTCTTACAATTGCCCACAGGGCTACATGATCGATCGGCTAGCATTGCTCGAGCAGTTCCCAGTATTCTGAGCTGATATCGGGGCAGATAGTACTGGCTTATTAGACCGAAAGCAGCTTAGCTTGCAAGGCGGGAACTTCCAGGTTATAAAACCTGATAAATGTAGACGGGGAGGCCCAGCCTGCTGCCATACAATTATCATGTAAAGTAATCCCAGTAGACCAAGCCCACGATGAGGCCATGCCTCTTGTGGAGTGCGCTCTGACACCTAACGGACATTGCAGGCCCTTAGAGGTGTAAGCCAGCACTATGGCATCAACTATCCACCTGGATAGGCTCTGTTTCGTTACAGCTAGCCCTTTAGAGCGCCCGTAGAACGAAACAAATAGCTGCTCTGTCTGTCTGAAAACAGACGAGCGAGACACATAGGCTCTTAATGCCCTGACCGGGCAGAGCAAACTGGCGTCCTTCTCCTCGTCAGGGACCGGTAAGGCCGACAGGGAAATGACCTGGGACCTGAACGGTGTGTTAAGGGATTTAGGAACATACCCGTGTCTCGGTTTGAGCCTGACTATAGAGTCATTCGGCCCAAACTCCATACATGTCGCACTCACTGAAAGCGCTTTCAAGTCCCCCACACGCTTTACTGAAGCGAGAGCCAAAAGAAACGCTGTCTTGAAGGACAAGTGTTTGATATCCACAGATTGGATTGGCTCAAATGGGGCACCTTTCATGGCCTCCAAGACCGTGGAAAGGTCCCATATGGGAACTGAAGGGGGTCTGGGAGGATTTAACCTCTTCGCTCCCCTTAGGAAGCGAATGACCAGATCGTTCTTCCCAAGTGGCTGGCCTAGCGTTGGTTTAGCAAACGCCGCTATAGCTGCCACATAAACCTTGAGCGTGGAAGGGGTTCTACCCTTTTCTAGAAGCTCTTGTAGGAAGGAAAGAACGTCCGTCACCCCACAGTCCTGGGGCGACGCGCCACGGGCTGTGCACCAGCTAGAAAACACAGACCATTTCGAGGAATAGAGCCGTCTCGTAGAGGAGCTCTAGCCTGCGTGATCGTGTTTAGCACTCCCGTAGGGAGGTGAGCGGGTACCCATTGATGGCCCACACGTGTAGGGCCCAAAGCTCCGGGCGAGGATGCCAGATCGAGCCCTTGGCTTGGGTGAGGAGGTCTCTCCTCAAAGGTATTGGCCATGGGGCAGAGCTCGCTAGCTGCATCAGAACTGGGAACCAAACATGGTTTTTCCAGAACGGAGCTACTAGTAGCACTGATCATCCAGTTTCCCTGATCCGCTCTACTACCTGAGGTATGAGCGTGATGGGGGGAAAAGCATAGAGCGGGCAGCGGGGCCATACGTGAGCCAGCGCGTTCCTGCTCTTGGAGAAGTATATCGGGCAGTGAGCGTTTTCTTGAGACGCAAACAGGTCTACTTCCGCTCTGCCGAACTTCTTCCACAGCAGTTGAACTGTCTGTGGATGTAGAGACCATTCTCCTGCTGGAACATTGTTCCTGGACAGTCTGTCTGGTCCCAAATTCAAGTGGCAGGGCACATGGGCTGCTTTCAGCGAGCGTAAATTGTGCTGGGCCCAGACCAGGAGGTGTTCCGTCAGCCTGTGAAGGGTTCGGGATCTGACACCTCCCTGGTGATTTATAAAGGCTACCACCGCCATGTTGTCCGAACGGACTAGAACGTGGTGTCCTGCTATCTGGGGATAGAAGCGCCTGAGCGCTTTGTCGACTGCCATCATTTCCAGGCAGTTTATGTGTAGAAGCTTTTCCCGTTCTGACCATAGGCCAAAGAACGGTCTGCCCTCGAGCAGCGCTCCCCATCCCGAGGTGGAGGTGTCCGTAGACACCACCTTCACACTCGAGAAAGTCCCCAGGCTTACTCCTGACTGGTACCAGTCGGTCGCCGTCCAAGGTTTCAGGGCTGAAACGCATTTCTGATCGACCTTGAGGCGAATACGACCGGAAGTCCACGCTCGGCGCGGCACACGCGCTTGTAGCCAGAACTGTAGTGGGCGCATCCGAAGGAGGCCCAGCTGAAGCACTGGCGATGCTGCGGCCATGAGGCCCAGCATCCTTTGAAACTGTTTGAGCGGGACCACAGCGCCGCAGCGGAAGTTTTCCGCCATGCGCTGAACGGCCAGTCTGCGTTGTGGCGATAGCTGAGCTGTCATAGACAGCAAGTCCAGATCTGTGCCCAGAAAATATATTTTCTGACTGGGAGACAGTGAACTCTTCGCCCAATTGACTTTGAGACCTAAATTCTCGAGGTGCTCGAGTAAAATGGTCGTGTGTTCTATGAGCTCTGTACGAGACTGAGCCAGAACTAGCCAATCGTCCAAGTAGTTCAAAACTCGCATCCCCCGAATTTTCAGGGGAGCGAGGGCCGCGTCCATGCACTTGGGGAACGTACGGGGTGCTAAAGACAGGCCAAACGGTAGGACTGTATACTGATATGTCTGGCCCTCGAAGGCGAATCTCAAAAATCGCCTGTGACGTGTCGCTATTTATATTTGGAAATGCGCGTCTTTCAGATATATCGACGCAAACCAGTCCCCCTGGCGAATTTGCGAGAGGATTTGCCTGGTAGTGATCATTCTGAAAGGGCACTTTGAAAGCGCTCTGTTCAGCCGTCTTAGATCTAGAATAGGTCTGAGACCCCCGTCTTTTTTCGGTACCAGAAAATATCTGCTGTACATGCCCCCTTCGCTCTGAGCTTGAGATAAGGGTTCTATGGCCCTTTTGCTCAATAGTTTCGCTATTTCGCCTCGAAGTAGATGTGCTACTTCCTTTTCTACCGTAGTTTCGATTCGCGCCTCGCAACGGCGAGGGCGTCGAGCGAACTGTAGCGAATAGGCTCTTTTTATAATGTTCAGCACCCATTCTGACACCCAGGGAAGCTGTGCCCATGTATCCGCATGAATAGCTAGGGGTTGAATGAAATCCGCGCTCTGGCCGTGACATTGTGGCGGCTGAAGAGCTCTTATGTGCTGTGACATAGGTGCCGTGCTTGCGGCAGTCGAGGCGGGGGGCGCGCTGATGACAGCGGGCAGCCTGCCCGTGCTTAACTCTGTTATAGCGGGTAGCTGAGAGAAAGCGAGCGGGCAAAACCCCTCGGGGTTTGACATGTCTGTGAGTGCATGTGGGCGCGACACAGCGGGCACATGTGAAGCACTGAATACACTTTTGGTCTGTGACCGTATGTGTTTTGGTTTCGTTTTTACAGAAACCGGAAGACATGCAGTGTGCAGTGTTTGTGGGCACTGAGTTGTGGGCACATTCACTACATTTAATGCACAATCGACCTGAGTCGATTTTATGAGCGCGAGCTCTGTGAGGCAAGCTGTGTTTGTGTGTAGGAATGAGCACGTGATAGTGTGCATTTTTTCTACACTCATAACACCATCGGCCGTGGTCGGAACACCAGGAAATACACTCTTTGAGGGATACATCTGGGTCGCCGTGAAAACGGCGTTTGTAAGCAGGCAAGCGGGTTGTGTTACCGACTTGTTTACTGCTAAATAAGCTGGAACAGTCACATTTTCTGGAACTGAGCGAGCTGGTAGTTTTGGTGGAAGTCTGGCCGCGGCGGGACTTGAACACCGTCGTTTTCCTAGAAGGGCTAAGACGACTTTGAGGCCTCGGGCTTGATTTCAATCTTTGAGCACGGTCTCGAGCTTTGGGCCTGTTGCCGCTGCGAGGCGGCGGCAACGGGTGGTGGTTGCGGCTGTGAGCTTTGAGCAGACGGCTGTTTAGAGCGACCTGTTGCAGAGCTAGCGCGCTTCGGCAGGAAATGCTTCATGGCCTGTGATGTTTTCTGCACCTCAGCGAATCTGTCTGCGAAATCTTTGACGGACGATCCAAAGAGCCCAGCAGAGGAGATGGGAGCGTCGAGGAACGCAGCGCGCTCCGAGTCCGGCATCTCAGAAAGCGTTAACCACATGTGTCTCTCAGCAACGGTGAGAGAGGCCATGATCCGCCCTATGGCCTGTGCAGCAGATTTAGTAGCGCGAAGAGCGAGGTCTGTAGCGCTTCTCAAATCTGAAATGCTTACAGCTTCCAGTCCTTCCTCGTCGAGTTTGCAGGTTGAAGGTTGGCTTGGAAAACTTGTAGCGTGGCCATTGTGTGCAATGCAGCTGCAGCCTGCCCAACGGCGGTGTAAACGCGGCCGTGCAGAACTGAGGTGGTGCAGCAGGCTTTAGAGGGGAGCGCTGTCTTAGCGCGCCGTCCAGCGGAGGGCGGGCAAAGATGAGCAGCTACAGCTTCCTCTACTGCAGGAAGAGAGTGGTATCCTCTGTTTTTAGCATCGTCGACAATGGAGAATGCTGCAGATACAGAGGTTTTCACTCTGGCTGAAAAGGGTGCAGACCAGGATTTTGCGAGTTCTTCATGAAGCTCAGGAAGAAAAGGCGCGGGTCTAGACGGTGTTGCAACACGGTCCCCTTTAAGGAAACAGCCATCCAGTCGGTTGTGTGCTGGCTCCACGGGCGCCGACCACTCGAGGCCGAGGCTCTCAACGGCCTGAGAGAGCAGACGCGTCAGCTCTGACTCAATATTAGCGCGTTTCCCAGACGACCCACGAGCAGGGGGTGCGAGATCCACAGAGCTCGACCAATCCTCACTGCCTGACGCTAGGATAGAGCAGCTGTCCTCCTCTGCAAATGCCACATCATCAGACTCATCCGCGACGGAACCGGCGGCAGACAGCGGCCGTTGTCCGGGGGTGATAGACTCGAGTGAAGCAGGCGGCGAAGCTGGCGGGCGAACCGGCGAGCTCGTCTCAGTGGGAGGAGGTTCAGGGCCTCGCTTTTTACGGCGCGGCAGCGCAGCGGGCTGGGGTGCAGACTCGTGAAACTGTGCCATGCGAGTCCTCAGAGTCGCCATAGGCATCAGCTCGCAGTGAGGGCATCCGCCGTCAGCGAGCGCGAGAGCTGCGTGATCTTCTCCCAGGCAGGAAACGCAAATGACATGGCGGCCCCCGTCGCTGAGAGGGGCTCTGCACGAGCCACAGAAAGTACGAGGCATCTTTAAAAAGACGCTCGGCTCTGCATGCTGCTGCAACGGGTTTGCATTATATAAAAATGAAGGATAATTTTTGGCTTCAGTATCTCGCGGAAAGAGACTTTCCCCCAAGCGTAAGCTTACGCAGTACGAGAGAACCTCTCGTAAGAGAACTCGTCTTTACGGGCCTTCAGTCTCTGGCTCTCAATTTAAAATGTTTAACTCTGTGATCACGGCCGGTGCTGTCATTTTGACTTTGAATTTGGCACGGGGATTAGGAGCTGTGGTGTAACGTTAATGACGTTAGCTGCGCAAATGTCCAGTAATATCTCGATTTTAATTGGTCCATGTCTGATATGTTACGGAGATGTTACTGGCATACCATGTTTACTTCCAAAGGCACAGCAGATTTGTGCTTTTTGCCGTACATGTTAAAGAATACAGGATCGAAGTGCGCATGCGCAACATGGGTTTTTCGCTTGTCGTCTGCAATGAATGGACAGTAAAAGCACTGCTTATTCTACGATTTGTTTTTTATTTGATTATGTGTAACTGCTACATTTGTCATCATAACTTGGAATAACACACATACAGTATTGCATATATAAATCACAAGAATAAACAGTAAAAATACAAATACAAGTTTATTATTTAATAAACATTTTTATTTTTGAATTTTGGCAGGGTAGGCAGTGCCTAGTTTGCCTACCCAGACCGCACGTCACTGATAGTGTGAGCACATAAATCCTGAGCTTTGGCTTTACATTGCATGCGATCTACTCGTTCAGTGTGAGTAGGTAACCTTGCTGAATTCACACAGACATCGCACAGTGTATGCCCGCCTTAACTCAAATTAGCCCGTGATGCAGAGAGTGGCCAAGACTCTCAACATCATGTATTTTCTAATGTCAGGTTTGCATCTTTTCTCTTTATTCCAGAGCATTTGATGTTTTGTATTTATTATCTTTATTATGAAATTGGCATGACACATTTACCTGACATAATAAATTGTTACATTTGATTTTATTCTGACTTGCTCTGAAATAGTTTTCCCAAGTAGATTCGTATGTTACCTCAAATCTGCGTCAGATTAGTGATGACTAATATTTGGCGCAAATTCAAGTGTACTTGTTGTGCAAAGACAAGAAGGGAATTTCCATTTAGGGCAGCAAATGCTGTTTGACAAACCTAAATTTGGGTGTGTCTTACCTCTGTTTTAATTTAATGTTACTTTAGATAAGTGTACGTGAGAAATCACTGCATGGCCAATCCAAAGCTATTATAAGAAAAGTAAAGTTGGTCAACTTATATCTGTAGTAGTGGCCATACCTCTACTGAAGTAAACGTTACTTTAAATTCAAGTGTATGCAAAAAACCATGGGGGCTATACAAAAGTATCTTTGATTGTGTAAGCGTGAATGCGACCATCTCAGGTATATAGCCAACTACCTCTGTTTTGTGACCGAAGCTGGCGAGTTTGTGATCGTGAGACCCGCATAAAACAGAAGACGTAAGGACCTAAAAAGCGACGTAGTTTCCTAATCTGAGCGGGTAAAATATATTTAAAGAGTTAAATAGAACAATCAAATGTATTGCTAAACTATTATATAATTTACCAATTACCAATTGGCAATCTAACTTAAATTCGAGGTTGTGATAAAATGGAGTCAGATAAAAGCTTAAATGGAATTAAAGGGGTGGTAAAACACCTTTTTTCGAAGGCTTGATTGTGTTTGTGGGGTGCACTGTAACATGTGTTCATGCTTCGTTTTTAAAAATTTGCATTATTTTTCACATATTTAACCATTATTCTACACTGCTCTGATCCTCCTTATAAAAACGGTCGGATGATTTCCGGGTTCTATGAAGCCCCCCCCTTCAAAATACGCAATGGGCTCAGATTGGTTAGCTGGCCCAGTGTGTTGTGATTCGCTAACCGCCAAGTGCACGTTGTTCGGAAACGTCACGCCCCCTTATCTTTACCGGTAGTTTGTGCTTCAGTAAACAACGGCGTCAATATTGCCATACCAGTTTGAGCCCGAATCAGACCCAGAGAATGTTAGTGGAGAGGATCAAGCAGAACCTGTTCAAGAACGGCTGTTAAAGGACGTTTCAGAAAGTATGTTTTTTAAGACTGCAGATCGCTATATGACACTGTTACTTTTGTATATTTACAGTAGTACGATTGTAGCTAAATATCTGTCGCCTGAACTATTAACCCAATATGAACACTAAACATTGGCTTTACAACAGTAGCCAAATCAAACACAAAACCATGTTTAGCATGCCTGTAGATAAACAAGCATGTAGATAAACAATACTTAAAAGCTATAATCAAAGAATAATTTACACTGATCACATGAACGACAACAACCACGAACATTCCAAGTTCGCTGCGCTGGTGATATTAAACAGAAGTTTGTATGTGTTTGTCGGATAAGTATGAATTAACGTTAGCATTTAACAAACTGGTTTGTGGAGCCAAACAGCGTTGTCCTTCGTTTACTTCCTTGCTACAACGTACAATTAACAATACAAACTATTACAGGAAAACACAACGACGAAAAATAAATCATACTTACAGGTTGTGGCCCGTAAACAGTTTGTTAAAGTTGGAACTGCTCCATCTTTCAGGACTAGCCGTTGTGCAAATCCTTCATTGGAGGAGGGGTTTATGTAAATATTGGGCTTAGTGATGTCAGCAAGCCCGCAGGAATGTCGTGTAGTCCCTACCGGCCATTTTTTGTAGTTCTTAGAAATTGATTTCTTTAAAAGCAAATATCTCCCTTTGCTTTAAACTTTGAAAGTTGTAACTTTGCAGATGTTGTTTATGCTCAAACAGCAACATTACACACTAACTAAAGTTAGAAAAGTGAAATCGTGTTTTACCACCCCTTTAAATTACTTTACCATGCGGAAAGACAGTATCATACATATTACAGGGCTCCAGACTTACTGTATGGTGCCTTCACGTGCTATGGTAATTATGGTAAATACCAAAAGCCGACATGGAAAATGCATATGAACACCCCCTCATGTGGTATTTTCCACTGGGCAACTCGTAGAATATTTTGATGCACAAGTTGCCGAGATGAGATAACCTTTGACGTTTTCAAAATGGCGGAGAGCAACGCAAGAGTCGTGAATACTGTTAGCGGATAGTTTTTGTAGCCTATACAATGTTGTGTCATTAATGATTGTAATATAATGCGTTAACACTCAATTTTCAACTTCGCCGCAATTTCCTTGGTTCATATGTAATCATTTTATGTCATGTTTTATTTTTTTAAATTATTAATTATGTTTTAATCATCAGAAAGCACCACATTTACGTTTTTTTTTTTTTTTTTTTTTTTTTTTTTTTTTGTAAAGATAAAAAAGATACTCTACTGACACAGACCTTGCGGGTACTACATTACGACAACAAAAGCATTTGAACACAACACACTGGTAAATACCAGTTCACAAGTGGAAAATATCATCTTTTCCATAGCACGTGAAGGCAGCATAATACTTGAGAGCAGTAGCACCAGTGCCACTATGTTCTACAGATGGTGGCGCCAGCACTAGAAGTGCTGGATGGATTTTTAATCATAAAGTTAAAGTTTGCATTAATACGTGCAGTTACTAATAATATTAAATTTGCAAGTAAAGACTGCTCCTATTGTAATAACTGTTAGTCAGTTCAGTGTGATACTATAGAAGAACAATGGTACATTTAATAAGAGTAGAATAGGTTTTTGCATGTTACTTTTATTAATAAAAGTTATATTTATCTGCATCTCAATTCAAGCTCAGTGCTTTACTGTCAAATTTCCAATAAACAAATTTGGTAACACTTTACAATACAGGTGCACTAATATACATTAATTCATGTTTAACTAATGCACAGATAAATCATGAGTTAATGTATGACTCATGAATTAATTAATTATTACTGCATCAGCAACTATTAAAGAGTCTAATAATAAAAGACCAATAATGATTTGCAAATCATTAGCTAATGATTAATTAAAGCAGACAACTGGAAGTTGAAGTGCATAGCTTTGACTAATTGCGGTAATTAACAAATTCATTTACACTATTAGTTAATAAAAGGTTATTAAGGAATTAATACATGATGACACATTTAATTAATAGCAATTCATTTATTACTTAATCTATTAATCATATAGACTCTTTATTAGTTGCTGATGCATTAATAATCAATTAATGGTTTAGTTCTTCATGAGTCATACATTAAATCATGATTATCTGTGCATTAGTTAGGTATTAATGCATATTAGTGCACCCATATTGTAAAGTGTTACCAAATTTGTTTATTGGAAATTTGACAGTAAAGCACTGAGCTTGAATTGAGATGCAGATAAATATAACTTTTATTAACAAAAGTAACATGCAAAAACCCTTTTCTACTCTTATTAAATGTACCATTCTTCTTCTATAGTATCACACTGAACTGACTGACCGTTATTACAATAGGAGCACTCTTTACTTGCTTTCTGTGTAATTTAGTCACAGTTTGAATGAAAGTATTTGTTTGGCCACTGGTTAAATCATAGGCCTACGACTTTACAAACTGTAAAAAACATGTTCATTATTTGTTGCTTTTTTGTAGACACTATAAAATATGCATGGTTTAATGTATAGCATTCTTACCTTAGTATTACGTATGGGCAGATTTCTGTTTTATTACTTAGCAAAAGGTAAATGCATGCCTGACATCTAGAGGACATTCTGAGAAAAATCAGTGTAAGGTAGAAGGCAATAAAACCAGTTGTTTCTCAGCTCAACAGCTCTAAATAAGCTGAGAAGTAATTCACTTAAAAAGTCCAGTTCCTGATTTTCTCTCCCAGTTTAAGGATTGATTTAACAAATAAGCACTATAAATCAATTATATTCTGGCAGCGAAGTAAACACCAAAGGAAATAACATAGATCATCTGAACTTGGACTTTCGGCCATTCCTATATTTCGGTTGTCCACTGTAGGTAGAAGGTAATTTTGTGTTATTGCTCCTAAACTTTGGAACTTACTACACCTTACTCTCTGTAACATTTCTTTACTGTCTACTTTCAAGACCCAGCTAAAAATGTATCTGTTTGAAATGTATTTTCGATAATGTGGCTTCATGTGGCCTCGTGTTTTCAGTGTGTGTGTTCAAATGTGTTTGAAATGTACTATTTTTTTTTATTTATTTAACCTTTATTTAACCAGGAAAGTCCCATTGAGGTTAAAAACCTCTTTTTCAAGGGAGTCCTGGCCAAGAGGCAGCAAAAACACAATCAATTACATTTTATAAAAGTTATACAACACAAATAATTAAAAACATTTACAATTTAAACAGGTCATTTCAGGTTCTCTCAATCTGGACTTAAAAGCATTTAAGGAAATAAGTTTAGATAATTTCAAGTCTTTTTGCAAAAAGTTCCATGCAGAAGGAGCAGAGTAAACAAAAGCCCTTTTTCCCAGTTCTGTACGGGCAAATGGAACAAAGAGCAGCAAGTGATCATTTGATCGCAATGAATAAGAACCAACACTTCTCCATGTAATTAAACTACAGATGTAGGATGGCAACAGACCAAGCATGGCCTTATAGATAAAAATATGCCAGTGCCCTGATCTCCTGTTGGACAACGATGGCCATCCCACTCTGGAATATAATTCACAATGATGGGTCAAGTTTTTACAATTCGTAATAAATCTCAGAGACGCATGATAAACAGTGTCAATCTTATGCAGACATTGTGCTGAAGCGGTCCTATACACCAGGTCTCCATAATCTAAGACAGATAAAAATGTTGCAGTGACTAGCTGCTTTTTTGCTTTAAAAGAAAAACAAAATTTATTTCGAAAGAAAAAGGACAGTTTAAGTTTGAGTTTCTTCACAAGGTTGTCTATATGAGGCTTAAAAGTGAGAGCATCATCAAGCCAGATACCAAGGTACTTATAAGAATGAACCAACTCTATGACATTTCCAGACAAAGTGAACACAGGAGGAGGAGCTTGAGAAACCTTCTTAGTATTACTAAACAGCATCAGTTTGGTCTTATCAGCATTGAGAACCAGCTTAAGCTGCATAAGCGTGCGTTGAACCACATCAAAAGCTTTCTGCAAAGACTCAACCGCTTTAGCTGGGGATGATCCAAAACAATAAATAATCGTGTCATCTGCATAGAAATGCATATTAGCATCCGACACATTGTGGCCTAATTCATTTATATACATAATAAACAAGTGAGGACCTAATATTGAGCCTTGTGGCACCCCCTTGTGGACCTTCACTAATGCAGAACATAAACCATCACATTTAATGCACTGAGTCCTGTCACTCAGATAATTCATGAACCAGAAAACTACACAATCAGACAATCCCAGACAAAGAAGCCTATGCTTTAGAACAGCATGGTCCACTGTGTCAAAAGCTTTCGACAGATCAAGAAAAAGTGATGCACAGAATTGCTTTCTATCAAGAGCGACAAGTATGTCATTAATTACTTTTGTAACAGCAGTAATGGTACTGTGCTTTTTCCTGAAGCCTGATTGCAGTTTAGAAAGGAGTTCATTTGAGTATAAAAACTCTTTTATTTGGTCTGAAACAAGGGATTCTAAAATCTTTGACAAAACACACAAATTAGATATAGGCCGATAGTTAGTTAAAACTGCTGGATCACCTCCTTTAAACAAGGGAGTAACAAAAGCTGACTTCCAAACTGATGGTATTTCATTGTTTTGAATTGACAGATTAAAAAGAATTGTAAGGGGCTCTGCAACAAAATCAGCCGCCTTTTTCAAAAAGTAAGGCTCTATTAAATCTGGTCCAGGAGGTTTTCTGTGATCTAACGCTAAGACTCGGACAGAGAACCAACTGATACAAAATGCTCATTAAAGCAATTTAAGACATCAACTCTGTCGTAGACTGGGAGAGAGTTTTTAAAGACAAATTTTGGGAGGGCTTCATTACTTTTATTCACCGAAAGAGACTTGATGACTTTCCAGAATTTCTGTGGATTATTGAGGTTTTCACTTGTAACTGATAAATAATATTCTGATTTAGCCTTTTTGATAAGAGAGGTACATTTATTTCTTAGTTGTCTGAAAATGGACCAGTCAGTGGCAGAATCACCATTTCTAGCTTTAGCCCATGCCACATTTCGCTGATGGATAATGTCTGACAACTCTGGAGAAAACCAAGGGTTTTCCCGTCCCTTCACTCTGTGCTTTGTCCAAGGAGCATGTTTATTTACATTTTTCTCAAAATTCTCCTTAAAAAGTGTCCAGGCAAGCTCAACGTCAGGCAACAGGCCTAGCTGTCCCCAGTTAATCAAAGATAAATCATGATGATAGGCTTGTTCATTAAAGTTTTTCAAATTCCTCTTTCTAATAATTTGCGATTTACATTTGGGTATTTTACTGCCTCTCGAAGTAGCAATAACACAATGATCACTCAGATCATTACAAAAGACACCCATGGATAAAAATTTATGAGGGACATTTGTTAGAATCAAGTCGATTAAAGTAGATTTATCTGGATTTTTGAGATTAGGCCTTGTAGGTACATTTACCAAACTGGCTAAGACTGATAGAATCACAGAAAGATTTAAATTCATCAGAACCATCACTTAGCCAGTCCCAATTCAAGTCCCCGGCCAATAAAAGTTCCCTATAGTTTAATCTGGACAAAAGAAGCTTTAAAGATGATAAAGCCTCCCTGGAGGCCGATGGAGGTCTATAACATCCCACAACAGTTATTGAAAGGGACTTAAATATCTCAACATTTAAGGCCAAAAACTCCATTTGCTTACAAAAAGACTCAGACAGAACAACTGATGCACCAAATCTTGACTTAACATAGATAGCTACGCCACCACCTTTCTTCGGCCTGTCACTGCGAAAAACATTATACCCATGCACATTTATATCTTCATTAGTAATTGATTTTGTCAACCATGTTTCCGAAATTATCACTATGTCTGCATCTGTAGATTCAATCCAAATTCTAACCATGTCCATTTTGGGTAGTAAACTGCGAACATTAAGATGAACAAATTTAAGTCCAGGCATTGATTTAAATTCAGCAGGGGTCAAAACACATTGCAAACAGGGGCCAGGATTGGGCTGCACATTTCCAGATAGAAGTAGGAGTAGTGTAATAATCAATCTGCATTTCACAGTATATTTTGAAGCCGGCCTATCATATGCTGAAACCAGGCAATGCCTGTCATTAATTGAGAACGACAAATTATACAAAGCAAAATTCTGCAGTTTAGGCAAATCCCAATACTGATCCATCCAGAAGTCCAGGTTCCAACAAAAGTGTAATGGTTCCTGGTGCATGTCAATACTGGTTTTTGTGCCACTATAGTAGGTTTCCTGTATGCCCACCATATTATTAAAACAACTCACCCTAGGATCAGTGCCCAGTTTCAAGTTCCAAGTGACCAACAGGGATAAGAAAATTAAGAAAAATGCCATCGTCATTAATTTACTAATAGTAAAGTTGACTAATAAAAGTACCAGTTTATCTTGTAGAGTATGGCCCAGCTTCCAAAATGATGTTGCAGGTTTAGGCTTGTTAACCCAAGCTCCAGGAGAATGAAGCAGGCCAGGCCCGCTAGCCTAGCTCCAGGAGTATGTAGCAGGCTCAGGCTAGTTTGCCCAAGCTCCAATGAGGATGTAGCAAGCTCAGGCTGGTTAGCCCAAACTCCAAGAAGATGTAGCAGGCTCAGGTTGGTTAGCCCAAGCTCCAAGAAGATGTAGCAGGCTCAGGCTGGTTAGCCCAAGCTCCAAGAAGATGTAGCAGGCTCAGGCTGGTTAGCCCAAGCTCCAAGAAGATGTAGCAGGCTCAGGCTGGTTAGCCTAAGCTCCAGGAGATGTAGCAGACTCAGGCTGGTTAGCCCAAGCTCCAAGAGGATGTAGCAAGCTCAGGCTAGTTTGCCCAAGCTCCAATGAGGATGTAGCAAGCTCAGGCTGGTTAGCCCAAGCTCCAAGAGGATGTAGCAGGCTCAGGCTGGTTAGCCTAAGCTCCAGGAGATGTAGCAGGCTCAGGCTGGTTAGCCCAAGCTCCAGGAGAATGTAGCAGGCTCAAGCCCCGTTTGCCTAGCTCTGTTTAGCCTGGGCTAATAGGATCAGTTGGATCAGGCTCAGGTTAGCAAAGTTAGCTCAGAGCAGAGGTATAGTGTCATTTTTAAACTCATAGTAGTCCACAATCTTCTTAAAAGTTCAAGATGAAATTTCCATATAAATGACTTGTACAACTTAAAACTACAACTTAAAAGGAGTAAAATACTATGAAATCCATTTAAATGAAATCAGTCCAGAGAGAGACACTGAGCAGACCTTAGACTAGCTGCCATCTTGGAGTGACATCATCTATGTAAAGCGACCTTGAGCTATGGAAAGGCGCTATATAAATAAAACATCTTCTTTAAAGTTGTACTTTCATAACCTTGTTTAGAAAAGGAAAAGGAAATCCATGATGAGATCAGATGGTTACGTTGTGATTTCCATGGATAGCACCACCCGCTCTTTTAAAGTAACACCCCTTCAACCACAGCCTTCATCATAAATTAGTTAGCTGAGTGGGAGAAGAAGGGTAAGAGATGTGGATCACACTGTATATTTCTTTATACCTGTCATTTAACTATATCTCTGTAGCATCAATCGTCAGATCAGGTACCTGTCAGCTCCAGGGACGTTTCAAATTGAATGGAATGTACCAGGATGGAGATCTTATACTTGGAGGCCTGTTTCAGGTTCATTTTTTCACAGTGTTCCCAGATCTGAACTTCAAAACGGAACCAGAACCACCACACTGTGAAAAGTGAGTCTGGAGCCAGACTGATTGTATAACTATAAAAGAGGAGAGAGACATATTATTTAAATAAATAATTTATAAGAACAAATATGAATGTTTCTCTTGCCCTCTTTTATCACATTTAATTCGACTGCAGTAATGCTGCCTTGACAAAAAAATAAAAAATAAATAAATAAATAAACATTCTGAATTGAAACTACTGTGTATTTGAGTGTCCGTAAGTGATGTTTGAACTGATGTGTATTTGAAATGTATTAATGGTTCTATTAATTTGTATTATTATTATCTTTTAGTATCACTAAATGTCAACATTTAACATTTGTTTTTCCAAGATTTGATATGGAAAGCTTCCAGCAGGCACAGACCATGGCTTTTGCAATAAATGAGATCAATAAGAATCCCAATCTGTTGCCTAATATAACTCTTGGTTACCATCTTTATGACAATTGTGTGAGGCTAGGAATGGCATTCCGGGCTGCCATATCCCTGGCTAGTGGGACAGAGGAGTCCTTCTCCAGCCTAAACTGCACTGGCCCCCCTCCAGTGATTGGGATTGTGGGGGATCCAAGTTCAACTCCTTCCATTGCGATTTCCAACGTTCTAGGAGTGTTTCGAGTACCTATAGTAAGATGGAATGAAAAAAAGTTAAAATACACTGTCTGCATATGTTTGCACTATTAAGTTAAATTTGATGTCCCTTTCAGCCATATCAATATATTATGTTTCTTCTCATCTCATAACTTATCATCTGTTTGTGTATTTAAAAAAAGATAAAAGCACTAATCATTTTTTGCTGTTTGTCAAACAATTTTTCTGGCCCATGTCTTCTCTTCTCCCTCCACCTCCACTAATTAGGTTAGTTACTATGCCACCTGCTCTTGTTTGAGTGACAGGAAAAAGTACCCCTCTTTCTTCAGAACAATCCCCAGTGATGCTTTCCAGGTGCGCGCTATGGTTCAGATCTTGAGGCATTTTGGATGGACCTGGGTTGGTCTTGTCTACAGTGATGACGACTATGGCATCTATGCTGCTCAGTCCTTTCAGCAGGAAATGCAGGTGTTTGGACATTGTGTTGCTTTTTCTGAAATCCTGCCCCATGATAACAACCACAGAGATATTCAGCGTGTAATGGGAGTGATTCAGGCTTCTACAGCTAGAGTGGTGGTTGTTTTTTCCACGTCATCCTTTCTGTTGCCTTTGATGGATGAGGTTGTGTTGCAGAACATAACAGGAAAGCAGTGGATTGCAAGTGAAGCTTGGGCCACCTCACCTGTATACCACACTCCACATTTCCTGCCCTTCCTCAGGGGCACACTGGGTATTGCCGTTAGGCGTGGAAAAATTCAGGGGCTTCATGACTTTCTGCTACGTCTTTGTCCCAGCAATGATCAAAGAAATAATATGTTGAGGATCTTCTGGGAGAACATGTTTGGCTGCAGTTTAGAAACAGGGGATAAAGATGGAGAGCAAGTGAAAAAGGTGTGTACAGGACAGGAGGATCTGAACACCACAGACACACCATACACTGATGTTTCAGGTTTGAGGGCAGCATATAATGTCTATAAGGCAGTTTATGCCCTGGCACATGCACTACATGACCTGATGCAGTGTGATGAGGGGAGAGGACCATTCAGTGGGAACAGCTGTGCCAACATAATCAACCTGAAACCCTGGCAGGTAAGACCCACGGGTATAGAGCAGATTCCCTCCAGGCATATAGACCAGCTAAATGCGGAAAAGCAAAATATGTGCTCTACATTAATTCAAATTTCAGATAAACTCATAACACCTGTCCTGTCTACAAACTGTACAGCTGGTTCACTATCTACAGAAAGTGAACTTCACCACAGGCTTTGGGGATCATGTGTCATTTGATAAGAATGGAGATGCTCTGGCCATCTATGATGTGTTGAACTGGCAGCCGAGCTCTGATGGGTCAATAAGTATCTATAAGGTTGGTGTAGTAAATGAGGGGGCGGCAACAGGGATGGTGTTCACACTGGATGAAGAAGCAATTTACTGGAACTTTGAGACAAAAAAGGTAACAAACATTGCATGTTAATGTCATCATTTTTGCATATATTGTCACTGTCAAGCGGAAACCTCATAAACCCCCAAATTTTGTCAATTTCATATTTTTTCACAAATCGATGCTATTGGTCAGTCCCCACGTGGGTCTGTTATTTTTACAAATTATTAACCAATCTAAAGTGTTGAAAATGGCTTGAGAGCAAATCTCTTAAATCCATTGGACACTTCAACTGTCTGAGAATCCTCTTAACTCCACCTCCTTTTCACTCCGTGGCGGGAGCCTCCGCGGCATTTGGCTCCTCAAGATTGAAAGTCGCAACGATTAAGAAATACTCGTCGAGCAACATGTAAAGCAAGCCTTAATGAACTTATCTGTGTTAAACTATGATATCAGTTACTGATGTATTTTAAATATCTACTTATTACTAGGCTTATTATACATGTGCATTTAAGTTTTAAAATGTATCTAATATAATAATGTTACTTGAACTGAATTAAATGTTTTGAATACCACCATTAAATTATTGTTTTTATTATTATTTTACTGACTCGTAGTTGGCACTGTGCATGTAAAATACCCCAAGTAGCAAGGTTTTTATTTATGGGAGAAAAAAGGGCTGTCTACTGGCGCCAAGTAAGCCTATCTTTGGATAACTCTGTCTGTTTTTTAGACAATAATGAGTGAAAATAGTTGGGTTAGATACATTTGAGTAGGCCTGTTTTGTTAAAAATAAATAACTGTAATGCTTAGGTGCAGAAGGAAGCCCGTGAGCCAGGAAGGTAAATTTGCGTGCAGATTAGGCTAATTTCCGCCTATTAGACAGCCTAGCCAGTTCATCATTTTTTGTTTTGCATCACTTATAGCTCTTAAACCTTTAAAATGGAGTTTAGGAAGATGTATGTAACCACAGTCGTTAGCTTTGGTTAACTATTGAAGCCTTTTCTCTTGTCAAAAGGCTCAACGCGACCGCCGACTTTGTTTGCGTGCAGATTAATTCCCGCCTATTAGACAGCCTTGTCAGTTTATCGTTTTATTTTGGTATTGCATATATGCTTTGATATACGCTTATCATTATGTAAAAAAGATAAACACATGAATGATGATGTCTGTTTTAGCACCCACGGTCTGTGTGCAGCGAGAGCTGCCCTCCAGGAACCAGACGAGCCACAAGGAAGGGCCTTCCTGCCTGCTGTTTTGACTGCCTTCCATGCGGAGATGGAGAAATTTCTAATACATCAAGTGTTTATTCTATTGACTAGTTTACTGTTGGCAAACAGTATTTGACTTTAATTTGAAAATATCCCAGTTTTCTCCTAAATTCTTGCCTTCTCTCTTTTTTTTAATCACAGATGCTATTGAGTGCGCAATGTGTCCAGATGAGTTCTGGTCCAATACAGATAAAGATCAGTGTGTCCCTAAAGATGTAGAGTTTCTGTCCTATAAAGAACCTCTGGGCATCTCTTTGACCACTGCATCTCTCATTGGCACCTGCTTCTGCGCTCTTGTGATGGTCATCTTTGCTCTTCACCATAACACTCCCATAGTACGCGCCAACAATTCAGAGCTCAGCTTCTTGCTGCTGTTGTCACTCAAACTTTGTTTCCTATGTGTGCTTCTGTTCATTGGTCAGCCACAGCTGTGGACATGTCAGTTAAGACATGCTGTGTTTGGCATAAGCTTTGTCCTGTGCATCTCCAGCATCCTGGTCAAGACTATGGTGGTAATAGCTGTGTTCAAGTCATCTCGACCAGAGAGCAAAGGAGCGATGAAATGGTTTGGAGCAGCTCAGCAAAGATGCACAGTTCTAGTCCTAACAGCCCTCCAGGTTGTGATATGTGCAGTCTGGCTATCAACTGCCTCTCCAACACCCCATAAAAACAACCAGTATATCCGATCTAAAATAGTATATGAATGTGCTATTGGCTCAGTGGCTGGTTTCTCTCTACTGCTGGGATACATTGGACTATTGGCAGCAGTAAGTTTCCTGTTAGCCTTCCTGGCGAGAAATCTTCCAGATAATTTTAATGAAGCAAAGTTCATCACTTTCAGTATGTTGATCTTCTGTGCTGTGTGGATTGCGTTTGTTCCAGCATATGTGAGCTCACCGGGGAAATATGCAGTGGCTGTAGAGATATTTGCCATTTTAGCTTCCAGTTTTGGATTACTGGTGGCCATATTTGCCCCAAAGTGCTACATTATCCTTTTACATCCAGAGAGAAACACTAGACATGCCATAATGGGAAGAGAAACACAAATGAAATAGTTTTACATGCTGTCTGCATATCTCTGGTATATGCATTTTTGACCAATCAATACCCTGCTTGTAGACATATGTTATAAATGTTCCTAATGCATGTATTTGAAAGACTTGTAGTACATGCAGATGACTCATATACAATGCCTGTTTGCATATTTTATTGAAACATGATATAATCACAAAAGTTGTTGATTTACAAAAAAAAAGTAAAGTAACAATAAACAGGGAAAACCAATTATGCATTTATGCTTTTTCTAGTTTTTAATTGCCTGGGTATTACTGATGAAGGCCATTGTGTGTTCCATATTTTTAGTCAGCCCTATTAAATATGTATCGGATATGAATAAGGAAAAGATATGGATCTTTCGAAAACAGCACAGAAGATCAGCATCTCTCTGGTGACATATGCAGGACTTCTGGCCATTTCTGCCCAAACAATGTCCACTTCTTCCAATTGACTACATGCTCACATTTGGCCCATCCAATTAACAATGGATGTATAAAACCAATTCCCTATTCCCTATATTCCCTATTTTTTCACTTCTATGAAATCTCTTCAAATATCAAACAGGCATTATCACTGTTAAACACAGCTTCAATAAATCCAAGCAGCATATTGAAAATAAATATATTAGAAAATAAATACAAAAATATATAAGCAAATTTTATCAAATTAAATTAAACTTTAAGTTAAGGGGTTTAATTAATATTTTTTTCAAATGCTTTAAGGATTGAACTTACATTTTTAAATGCCACAAAACTTGGAGAAACCTTAACAAATCTACATTTGTATAAATAAAACTTATCCATAATTAAAATATTATTGCACAAAAATCAACATCTTTGTTTTGCATAAAAACACCAAACACCAACAATGTGATATTCAAAAGTAGTTACATCAGTTCAAAATCAATTACATTCTTTGTAATTTATGTCTCAGTTTACATATGTAACCCTGGTTTCCTGATAAGGGAACGAAAAGCTGCGTCAGTTGCTGACGCTATCGGGGCGCGTCCCGCGGAACATGTGTCTGAAGCACGTGTGAAATCACACTAATCTTATAAGCAGACGGCAGTCTGATGACGTCACATGGAGTGCCCTAGTGTATAAAATGGTGCCTGCATTACACGTCGTCAGATTTGGATTGTCTGAAGGAAGATGCGCAGACATGCCCGAAGCATGACAACATGACACAGCATCTCTTCAAAGAGAACCAGGTTACATACATCACTTGAGTCATTCCCTTTGGTAGGGAACTCAATACTGCATTAGTTGCTGACGCTATGGGGTTGTTTATACCCATCACGCCATGATGACCAATGCCTGCTCGTGTGCTGTGAAGGTCAGGCTTAATCACAGAAGGACTCGATGAGCCTCAGCCCAGAGTAAATGTGTTAGCAACCAAATAGGATGCATCCTGTGACACCACAACCTTGCTAGTGTTATTATAGGCACTAGAAAAAGAGCCCTGAAGCTTCCATGCTCAACCATTCCTGACACAGATACTCTTGTACCAGTCTGAGCCAGAGCTACAGGACAGCCCAGAGCCCCAAAGAGCAGAGCTATCAGAGGAGACTACAGACATACCCTCGGCTTAGGTTCATAGCACTACATCCAGTTGTCGAACCAGGCCACAGTTAACTGAGTCACTCGCAGCAACTCTACTAGGGCTGCAACAAACGATTATTTTGATTAATCGAATGAAAAATCTATTATTATACATACATTTTTTTTATATAAAAAAATCATTTTAATCCATTATTTTAACCCTTGTGTTATGTTGCGGGTCAATTTGACCCGTTTAGATTTTCTAGTTGTTGGAAATACTGGTTAACCTATGTTTTTTTTCTTGATATTTTGTGACTTTTTCTCATTTATCATCATGAACATGCATGCAAAGTTTCAACATGCTGGTGTTTTTTGACATATACAAACAAAATTACTGTTCCTTTCGTGATGTTCGCGGGTCAATTTGACCCGCATATTTTAACGCTCTAAGGCAACTGTACGGACCCAAAATAATAACATTTCTTGGTTATATTTTGTTATTTTATTTTTTTACTACCTTATGAAGCTAAAAAAAATTGTTTTACACACTTATTTCAATACAGAAAAATATTTTGTCAGCCACAGATGGTAAAAATTACCTATCATTTATTTTTTCAAGCTACCTGAAATAACATTAAACCTTTTTTTTTTTTCTTGATATTTTGTGACTTTTTCTCATTTATCATCATGAACATGCATGCAAAGTTTCAACATGCTGGTGTTTTTTGACATATACAAACAAAATAAATGTTCCTTTCGTGATGTTCGCAGGTCAATTTGACCCGCATATTTTAACGCTCTAAGGCAACTGTACGGAACCAAAATAATAACATTTCTTGGTTATATTTTGTTATTTTATTTTTGATCATGACGTGCATGCAAAGTTTCAACATACTGGTGTTGTTTTTTTTTTGACAAATACAAACAAAATTACTATTACGTTTGTGATGTCCATCATAGGCAGCTATTCAAAAGCAACTGTACAGACACAAAATAAAAACATTTATTTTATGTATGTCAGGGCATCAACTCCAGTTCTAAAGTGTAAGTGTATCTAAAAGTGCTCTAACCCAAACCATACACACTTGAAAAAGCTAAATCATGGTGTTCAGAATTAATTGCAAATTACAAATGAACATCTTTGACAGACACAGATAGTAAAATAAGCTCTCATTATATATTCAAGATATCTGAAATATCTTGAGACATCGACATAGACAGCAGGAAAAATTAGCTCAGATTAACTGATTAATTGTTCAGTTATGATGTTCTAAGCAAAAAAAAAAAAAAAAAAAAGTAAAAAAAATGTATATGCAAATATATATAAATATAACGTATATTCAAATTTTAAATAGTTTTAAAAAATGGTTAAAAAACATTTTCATTAAATCATATCTTCAGATATATATTTTTTGGAATATTTGACAAATGCTGATATTAAAAGTTTACAGTTTGAACCTGAATCTTTGTTGTTTTTCATAGTGTGATTTTTGAGGAATTGTATTGAATCCAATGCAGGTCAATTTGACCCGGACCATAAGGGGAGTGCACAGAATTCCAACATAACATGAGGGTTAAACGATTTTATTTCATATCCTGCCCAATGTTGTCCTCCAAACAATGTGTAATATAAATCCTAAGAAAACAAATATAGAGAATGTGTCTATGTCGCCTATGCTGTACATTAAAAGCAAAAAAGGGTTCAAATACATTTCTAAGACATTCTAAACGTAAAAACAAATGATTGCTTACTATATTAATCCAGCAACAACTAAATTTAAAATAATAATAAACAAAAAACAAAAGCACAAAATGTTAACTTGAACGAGGTATGAATAACACGATCACTTATATTACATTAATGGGCTATTCCAACAAAAGTGCCTTTACTGTTCCTGCTGTCATAGATATGATTACTTGTCTTACATGTAGAATTTTAAAACTACACTTCATTTCTAATAAAACATTTTTATAATGTATTTTAGTCAGAACTATTGCACTCCTATTCTACTGCGCTCCGTCTGTTTGACGCGCATGCGTGCACCGGCGCTCGTTCATTGAAATCATTGAAGTTTAACAAGATGTTTGTTGTCAGAATGTGCAAAATGGAAATACCTGTGGGACTCTCTAACATTTACAGATGAGGACATAACCATATAATGTAAGTTATGCGCTGAGGAAAACACGTGTTGTTGTGTCAGTGGCTTTAAATTGCACACACGTCAAGGCACGACATGGCAAGACGTGGTAAAGCTTATGCTTTAGTTTGAAGTGCTTATAAATATAAATTCTCATGTTTTGGATCATGTGGATCATTACTTGGATCATGTACCTTTCCTGCAGCAGCTCACTCTGTAGCCTCCACTGTTTTCCATGTGTTTTGTCCATACAAATGGGTTATTCACCACAGTAAATGACTGGCTGATGTTTCCGAACACAGAGTGCAGACTAATGATAATAATATAGCTGTAATTATAATGAAAATTTGATTATCGATTAGCAGCCATAAACTCTACATTATCATACCATCCCAAACACAAGCCTTAAGTGGACTTAAGACGATTACAATTCCACCAGTCTGGAAACGTGCCCGCTCTACGACCTTAAGTTTTAAAGCCCATCCAACGGGAAGCGTATATACCTATTACAACCCCAAAGAAACAATGGGAAAAATGGGAATACAAGAGAATGGGATTGTGACAAGCAGGGCGGCACCGAGAGCCGTGGGAACAGAGCAAAACCTGGGAGGATGAAGGGGCCTGCTGTCAGAGAGCCCTCGCTGCTGAGGGGGATTGTGGTGCTGACAAGGTCGTGCAGCACACATTCGCACCCCTCGCCCCAACGCCATCCAGCCTGCAGCCTCCCTCCACCCCTCCTGGAGATGAAGTCAGCGGTGGAGCAACTGCAGAGGTGCTTGGTCCGAACAGAGGGTGAATTCCCACCCCAGGAGGTAATAGCGGTGAGTGCTTCCACCTGAGGTACAGCATGGCAGCTCTTCTCCCTCCACCTCCTGTGACAGGACCGCCCTCAGCCCTTTGTCCAATGCGTCCGTCTGCAACAAAAAAGAGAAACTGAAGTCAGGAGAGTGTTATCGCAGTCCACCACACAGAGGAGCCTTTATCTTAGTGAAAGCCTGTTGACACAGCTCCGTCCACAGGATAGGGTCTGGTGCTTCTAGTGAGATCAGTCAGCGGGCTGGTGAGGTCCAAATAATTAGGCACAAACCGCCTGTAATATCCCTCCAGCCCCAGGAACTGTCTCACCTACTTTTTGGTCTTGGGTCTCGGGCAGGCTGCAATGGCTGCGGTCTTACTAATTTGGGGACGCACCTGTCTGTGACCCAAGTGGAAGCCCAGATACCGTACCTTCACAGACCAAATTGCACACTTCTTCAGGTTCGCTGTCAACCCGGCCCCCCTCAGCGATCTCAGGACAGCTCGCAGATGTTTCATATGCCACTGCACAGAACCTGACTGAGCCATCAGTGTCTGTTACTAAAACTATCGGGCTCGCCCAATTACTGTGGGACTCTTCTATTACTCCCATTTCTAGCATTGCTTTAAATTCTTCCTGAAACAATTTTTTTTTATGTTCAGGTAATTTATACTGCCGACTGCGCACTACGACGCCGGGCTCAATCTCAATATGGTGCTAAAAAAGGTTAGATCGACCAGGCAGGGGCGAGAACACAACTGTAAATACATCTTGCAAGGTGCGAGGGTGAGAGGTGATCTTCACCTGGGACTAGGGTTTGAAATTAACAATGTGTAACGCTGTCAAATCACTAGCCAATTTGGCGTGTTACTATGTTTACTCAATTTGCATGGGAAGTTTGTGTAAGCCAAATCTGTACGGATTTAGAGCAAATACTCAACTCGTGAGTCATTGTGATCTATTAAATACAGCATATGGCGCAGAATCTGCACATTTCTGGCTTACTTGAACATGCACGTCACTAAGCAACAAATAATGGCGCGCTTGTTCACTTGCATTGAAGCAATAGCGTAGATTAAAAAGCATTTGGTTAACAGAAAAGACATTGCTATTTTCCAACATCCTACATGTTCTTTGTACTGTATTGATCTGTCAACCTAAAACACATTTTTGGTATAAAAGATGAGAATGATTGAGGAAGGGATGAGATTGCTGGATGACAGGATTTTGTTTGAATAAGAATTTTTTTTATTTTTTTTTTTTTTATATAATTAAATCCATTGAATCAACATAAAAGTTATTCTTCATATTGAAACTGTTGGAAATACACAACAAATTTGATCTACAAATGACAGCCTCTGAACTTGCTCATACTAATCTTATATACAGGCACTGGACTAAAAATACATTCAGTCAGCCATCGCTTCGCGCCCACTGCGTCATGTCCCGCCGAAACAGGCATGGCTAAGGCCTATAAATAGGCTGATATAATCTGATCTTTTTCAAGACGCCCCTTTCCTGCAGATCTCGCGCTCGCTGACGGCGGCTGCCCTCACTGCGAGCTTACTGCCTATGGTGACTCTGAGGACTCACCTGGCATCCTTCTCTGAGACCTCCGCCCGCCGCGGTACCGCGCCGTATAAAGCGCCGTGCTCAACGGGTCCCGGAACCTCCCCCAACCCGCAAAGCTCGCCGGTTCGCCCGCCTGCTTCACCCGCTTCGCTAGAGTCTCTTCCTGATGAACAGCGGCCGCCGTCTGCCGCCGCTTCCGTCGTGGATATCGACCAAGAAGCCGCGTCTGTGGGGGATGATACCTGCTCTCCCTCTGTTCGAGCCGCGCAAACTGCGCCGTTCACAGGGGAGGTCAGGAGCGGACGTCACGGGGCTAGTTTTCTTTACGTTACAAGAAAGCTACCCCGCCCTTGCGCCCCATTCACGCGTCACTCACTGGCGAAAGGAGAAAAGAGTGTTTTTAGTCCCGTCGAGGCCGGACTAACCTCCATTTCTCACACATTTCTCAGTCCCCTCTTAAGTTCAGGCGACTGGAAATGTCAATATTGCAGTAAACGAGCCTGTTATAATACATGCACGCCTGCAAACAAACGCCGTCACAAGACATGTTGACGCTCTCTTATATGCTCGCGCTAACTCTTCCCGCTCTCTCTCCCTTTGCTCGTGCCGCGCAAACTGCGCCGTTCGCAAGGGATGTCAGAAACGGACGGTCACTGGGCTAGTTTTCTTTACGTTACAAGAAAGCTAACCCCGCCCTCGCCATTTGCGTGCGCCGCCGGCGAAAGGAGGAAAGACTGTTTTTAGTCCCGCCGAGGCCGGACCAACCTCCATTTCTCACACATTTCTCAGTTCCCTCTGAAGTTCAGGCGACTGGAAATGTCAATATTGCAGTAAACGAGCCTGTTATAATACATGCACGCCTGCAAACAAACGCCGTCACAAGACATGTTGACGCTCTCTTATATGCTCGCGCTAACTAAAAGCTTATGTGTTTCCCCCTTGTGGCTCAGTGGCGGAATCTTAGGCTTTCGCGCCAGAGACCAGTGTTCAAATCCCGGGTCTGCCGGCAGATAAAATTATGCCGTCAAAGTTTCCGCTCTGTCAGTCCCCTTAAAAAGGCGACTGCAGATGTGTATTTTGCAGCCAACGAGCGCGTTGTACAACCCGCTCGCCTGCACCCAAACAAAGGTCTCAAAGTCTTCCTAGCCCGCCTAGGAAAGCGACGGTGTTCAAGTCCCGCTGCGGCCAGACTTCCACCAAAACTTCCCGCTCGTTCAGTTCCAGAAAATGCGACTGTTCCAGTGTATTTAGCAGAAAACAAGCCGGTACTACAGCCCGTCTTTACGGCGACCCTGATAAATCTCATAAGAGTGTATTTTCTGGTATTCCGGCCACGGCCGATGGTGTTATGAGTGTAGTAAAAATGCCCACAGCCCAGTGCTCATTCCTACACACAAGCACAGCCCGCCACACAGGGCTCGCACACATAAAATCGATTCATGTCAATTGTGCATTAAACGTAGTGAATGTGCCCATGACCCAGTGCCCACAAACACTACACACTGCATGTCTCACGGTTTCTGTAAAAACAAAACCAACGCACATACAGTCAGCTCAAGCAGACAGTGTTTTTCAGTGTAGTAAATGTGCCCGCTGTCCCGCATCATTCTTTCCAACGTGTGTGCAACATTATCAATGTCAGTGTGGACGTCTGTATTTTTCTTTCACTTTTATATTAGCGTTTTAAAAGCACCCGCTCGTGTCACATGTCGATTAACCGGTGGGAAAATATCCTCAGACACATACCTAATAAATGTATATTTAAATACAATATTGGCCTACCTGGTAAAAAGTTTTATATACTATTTTGATGTCCTTTTGGACACAAGAGGGCAGTATAGCCCTATGTTTGCTTTTTTGTTTAACCAAATAGCACTAAATAGCCTGTTTTTAACTTTTTCATTCTTCTTGAATTGCAAAAACAGAATAAAATGGGTTTAGTTGTGATATTTGTATACTTTTATATAGAAATAAATGGTATATAATTACATTTTTAGAAAATTTGAGGCTTTTAGTGTTTCCTTTTTGGACATTAATTTAATCCCTCGCCATAGCAAAACCGTTTGAGATATTTATTATCCGTTCACAATTTAGCATATTTAATGTATTTTCATAATGTTGAAAAAGTTTGGTGGGAATAAAATAAATAGTTTAAGAGGAGTGGCTAAAAATTCAGAGGCTGATTTTGCAAAAAAATCCACATTCAGACCAAAATATCTGACTTCCTGATGGCTGGAGCTAATGAATGTAAATTAGAAAGTTGTCCGGCTTGATGAGAAAAATATACAAACAATTTTTTTTTTATTATTGTATTTAAAACTAACCCCCCCACTTTTGTCAATAGCATGTTGAAAGTGACACACTTCCTGCTGCCAGTTGGTGGCGCTATAACTTTGACTCACAATAGTTAAAACCATCTGATCGGCCTCTTACCACGAACACACTGCTGAAGTTTCATCAAGATCAGTTAATGTATGCAGAAGTTATTCCACTTTGTGTTTCTCTTTTCTCGCCATAAATTCGATTCCTCGCCACGGCCAAACCGTTCGAGATATCAAAAATCCGTCCGCAATTTAGCATCCTCAAAGTCTTGACTACATGCACACTGAGTTTGGAGGGGACACAGTGAATTTTCTAGGAGGAGTATTTCACATTCCACAGCAAGCGTTTTCCAAACAACCCATAATAGCCGACTTCATGTTGTGCTAGCGTAAAACTTGTCCAGGGGAAAGTTGTTCGGCACGATGAGCTCTATATGTGTACCGAGTTTCATATTAATTCATGCAAGCGTGTTTGATATATGGACCAAGTTTTAGAACCCCGTTCAAGGGGGCGCTGTTGAGCCCCCCAGCCACACCCGGGTACCAGCTTCAGCCCGGCCCTCATGGCCGTTGGTTCTGACCTGTGTGCAAAGTTTCAAGAGTTTTCAAGCACGTTAAGGGCCCCAAAAGCCCCTGAAACCTTGAAAAACAAGATTTAAACTCAAAAGACCTCCCCCACACACACACACACACAGAGACGCAGGGTCAGAGAGAGAGAGAGGGAGAAAATCCACATTCTAATCAAAATATCTGACTTCCTAATGGTCGGAGGTAATGAATGTAAATTAGAAAGTTGTCCGGCTCGATGAGAACAATATACATACCAAGTTTTAAGACTCTATGTAAAACTAAGCCCCCATTTTTGACTAAAGGTGGCGCTACTGAGCCCCTCACCACGCCCGTTTCTGAAACTTTGCACATGTCTACTGGCTAATAAATGTGATGTGTCTGTCGAGTTTCATCCAATTTCAAGCATCTTAAAAGTCTCAAAAGCATCCAAAAAGAAAATTAAAGTTTGATGTGTTGCCACGGCAACAGTATCTAAGATATCAATAATCCTTTCACAGGTCTACATCTGCCGTGTGTCTACATTATACATATAAAGTTTGAAGCAAATCGTGTAAAAATAAGAGGGTGATTTCAAAGCATTTTGAAAGTGACACACTTCCTGCTGCCAGTTGGTGGCGCTATAACTTTGACTCACAATTGTCACATCCATGTGATCAGCCTTTTACCACGAACACACTGCTGACGTTTTATCAAGATCAGTCAATGTATGCAGAAGTTATAACACCCTTCCTGTTTCTCTTTTCTCGCCATAAATTCATTTCCTCGCCACGGCCAAACCGTTCGAGATATCAAAAATCCGTCCGCAATTTAGCATCCTCAATGTCTTGACTTCAACCCATAATAGCCGACAACCCATAATAGCCGACTTCCTGTTGGGCTGGCGTAAAACTTAGAGCACGAAAGTTGTTCGGCCCGATGAGATCCATATGTGTACCGAGTTTCATATTATTACATGCAAGCCTGTCTGATTTATGGACAAGTGTTCGGATCCCGTTCCAGGGGGCGCTGTCGAGCCCCCCTGCCACGCCCGGGTACCAGCTTCAGCCCGGCCCTGATGGCCGCGGGTTCTGACCCGTGTGCAAAGTTTCAAGAGTTTTCGAGCATGTTAAGGGCCCCAAAAGTGCCAGAGAAGTAGAAAAAAATAATAATAATAATAATAATTATAACAAATAATCCTACCGAAAACAATAGGGCCTTCGCCCTTTCAGGGCTTAGGCCCTAATAATAATAAATAATCCTACCGAAAACAATAGGGCCTTCGCCCTTTCAGGGCTTGGGCCCTAATTAAAACTGCAAGCAGCGATGAAACAGGGTACCCCCAGGATCCTCCAACTTAAATTCAAGGCTTTTTAAGACCTTTTTAATACCATTTCAAATGAAATTCAATGCCAACTTCGTACCAATTCCGACAGAAGTATGAGGGGAAAATGTCAAATCCGTATACATTTTAAACCCTAAAAAATAATTATGTACAAGTAGACTACTTGAATTAAATAATACATTTTATGTAAATTATCAGTCATATAAAATACATACGCAACAGCGTTGTAGCGCGCACGTGTGTAGGCCAATGTTAATTTTGGCAGCCATTTTTGATTTAGTCTTACTCTTCATCTTCAGACGAAAATGCTTATCGGTCTTAGTCACATTTGAGTCATTCTGCCTTTCATAGTTTTAGTTGACGAAATGTGTTTGCATTTTTTGTCAACTTTTAGTCATTACTTTTAGTCAAACTGCAGTTACTTTAATTTTGGTAGCTATTTTATATGTAGTCTTTAGACAGAAAATGCCATAATTATTCTCTCTAGGCCAATTCGATTAGGCTTATGAGAAATTAAAATTAAGCTTACAGGCTGTATTGACATTGCACTCTTTAGCAGTAGCACTTGTGCAATTCTACATATCCCTTTTCCTTAGTTCTCCAATTTTTTTAGAGTGCCGTACCCCCTCTCTTCCACGACTGCAGTCACATCTTTCCATTAAGGGACAATATTTGCCCCATTTAATCGATTTTTCCATTTCATTTTTCACCTTTATACCTCTAAAAAATAAATAATGCTTTAAATAAAACAATGTTCAATAAATATCCAATGTTAAAAAACGTTTAATATTAATAAAATATGATATTAAAATCGCCAGTAGGTGGCGGTAACTTATTGTCTTTGTCAAAGCCACAGATTTTGTTGCAAAATAGAGCAATAAGCCTGACAATACTGTTTAAAATGTAGTACATCACTTAATGTTACCCCTTTTTTTTTTTTTTTTTTTTTTTTACTGTTGTATAAAATCAATGTCACA
The DNA here is from genome assembly GCF_964197995.2 of Scardinius erythrophthalmus. NCBI lineage: Eukaryota > Metazoa > Chordata > Actinopteri > Cypriniformes > Leuciscidae > Scardinius > Scardinius erythrophthalmus. The sequence goes on along the minus strand of NC_138228.1, from coordinate 23,572,956 downwards.
TTTGAAATTGTGTGGATAGTCGGGAAACATTGCATTCTTGCTCGCATAATGATCAACATTAAAAACACAGCCTGCATTTTGATCGCAGATTTAGTCGCACAATCAGCGCAAGCGGCTCATGACAGATCTTCTCAAACGAAGATCGCTGAACTCCAGCTTGTCTGTGTTTTCAGATCATCCGCGCTTCTTCAACAATGTAGAGAGAGCGCGCGTGGATGGCTGTGGCCAGATACTACTGAAAAGACCGGGTAGAAAACATGTTCTTTTAACAGAAAAGCTCTGATTAGTAACCATAGTAACGGGTGTGCACGCTTTCGCGCATTCTTCTATGACGTGAAGCGCGAGGTGCACTCAACGTTACGCGACTAATTTTTAATTAGTCTACAACAGTTAATTTTGTTACGGTATGAATTTAATCATAGAAAAGGCAAAAAAAAATGAAGACCTTTGTAACGAAATCCAAGACTTTGTATACCAAATTCAAGGCTTTTAAGGCCTTAATTTAAGATTATCAAATTTAAGACTTTTTCAATGCTTTTAAGACCCCGCGGGTACCCTGTGAAAGGGCCCTCGCACCCGTGCCATCGTCACTCGGTGGCTTTAGGAAGACAGAGCATGGTTGGGCAATGTGCATTTAAGGAGGTATATATAGTAGTTGCTAGCATGTTTAGTATGTTTCTAGCATGCTTAGTACACAATAGTTATGTGGTTAGTTCTGCATTACTGTGTTAACCATGTCAGTTTTTGTTGCCAGTAGGTGGGGCTATGTCTATATCTGAATATCGCTATGTAGATGTGTTCAGTGCAGGACTTTTATCAAACATGTGAAGTTTGGGGCAGATTGGACATTGTATGCTGGAGTTACAACAACTTACTTTTGCATTTCTAGCATGCTTTAGAACTTAGCTATGTGTTGCTAGCATGTTTCTTGCATGTTACATATTAAGTTTGGGGCAGATTGGACATTCCATGCCTGTGTTACAGCAAATTCCTATTTAATTGCAGCAATATCATGCCTTAGCACTTAGCTAAGTGTTTGCTAGCATGTTTTAGCATGTTTCTAGTATGTTGTTAGCATGTTTAGCACTTGCTGGCACTTTTCTATATGTTATCAGGAGTCTACAACAGTGTTAAACATGTCACTTCCTGTTGCCAGCAGGTGGCGCTATGACTGTAACTGAATATTAGCATGGTCATGTATTCAGGACAGAACGCTTATCAAAAGTGTGAAGTTTGGCGCAGATTGAACATTGCCTTCTTGAGTAACAACAACATCCTGTTTCATTGAATTAGCATGCTTTAGAACTTAGCTAAGTATTGCTAGCATGTTTTAACATGTTTCTAGCATGTTTAGAAGCCAATGGCATCATTAACATGTTACTAGAACGGCATCAACGTGTTAAACATGACACTTCCTGTTACCAGTAGGTGGCGCTATTACTATAACTGAATATTCTCATGTAGATGTGTTCAGGCCATGACTCTTATCAAACGTGTGAAGTTTGGGGCAGATTGGACATTCCATGCCTGATTTACAGCAAATTCCTATTTTATTGCAGTAATAGCATGCTTTAGCACTTAGTTAAGTGTTTGCTAGCATGTTTTAGCTTCTAGTATGTTGTTAGCATGTTTAGCACTTGCTGGCACTTTTTTATATGTTATCAGGAGTCCACAACAGTGTTTAACATGTCACTTCCTGTTGCCAGCAGGTGGCGCTATAAATGTAACTGAATATGAGCATGGTCATGTGTTCAGGACAGAACGCTTATCAAAAGTGTGAAGTTTGGCGCAGATTGGACATTGCCTTCTTGAGTAACAACAACATCCTGTTTCATTGAATAAGCATCCTTTACCACTTAGCTAAGTATTGCTAGCATGTTTTAACATGTTTCTAGCATGTTTAGAAGTCAATGGCATTTTTAACATGTTGCTAGAACGGCATCAACGTGTTAAACATGACACTTCCTGTTACCAGTAGGTGGCGCTATTACTATAACTGAATATTCTCATGTAGATGTGTTCAGGCCATGACTCTTATCAAACGTGTGAAGTTTGGGGCAGATTGGACATTCCATGCCTGAGTTACAGCAAATTCCTATTTAATTGCAGTAATAGCATGCTTTAACACTTAGCTAAGTGTTTGCTAGCATGTTTTAGCATGTTTCTAGTATGTTGTTAGCATGTTTAGCACTTGCTGGCACTTTTTTATATGTTATTAGGAGTCCACAACAGTGTTAAACATGTCACTTCCTGTTGCCAGCAGGTGGCGCTATGACTATAAATGAATATGAGCATGGTCATGTGTTCAGGACAGAACGCTTATCAAACGTGTGAAGTTTGGGGCAGATTGGACATTCCATGCCTGAGTTACAGCAACTTCCTGTTTCATGGCGAAACATCGAAATTTGTCAGGCCGCCGAGGACCCGCCCTTCGACGAAAACTCAAGATCTTTGCAATTTAACGTCGCAAAGGCCTTAATATTACACTCACCAAATCTGAAGATGATCTGATTAAAACTGTAGGAGGAGTTCATTAAAGTACGAGGCCTGAAAATGGCAAAAACTGCACAAAAATCTGAGAGGAAGTTGAAAATGGCTGACTTCCTGTTGGTTTTAGGGCTATGCTCCAAGAGACTTTGTTGTAGGTATTAGGTGATTACATATATGTACCGAATTTCGTACACGTACGTGGAACACAGCGGGAGGCGCACTCCGTTGAACTTTTATAGGTGGCGCTATCGAGCCATTTTGCCCCGCCCAATTCTGAAACCTATATCAGATGTAAATTTTCGCCAGTTCTGACACGTGTGCAAAGTTTCGTGAGTTTTCGAGCATGTTTAGGCCCTCAAAAATGCGATTAAATGCGGAGAAGAATAATAATAATAATAATTAAAGCTGCAAGCAGCGATGAAAGGGCCCTCGCACCCCTGCCACCGCCACCCGGCGCCTTTAGGAAATGCCTTAAGATTACACTCACCAAATTTGAAGAGGATCAGATCAAAACTGTAGGAGGAGTATGTTAAAGTACAACATCAGGAAATTACGAAAAATGTCCAAAATCTAGGAGGAAGTTCAAAATAGATCACTTCCTGTTGTGTTTAGGGCTATGCTCCAAGAGACTTTTCTGTAGGTATTGGGTCAATACATGCATGTACCAAATTTCATACCTGTACGTGAAACCAGGAGACGGGGCAAAATGTGGGGGCAATAATTTACCGAATTTGCCCCCCCCAATTCTGAAAACCATATCACACGTAAATTTTCACCACTTCTGAGGCGTATGCAAAGTTTCATGATTTTTCGAGCATGTTTTGTATTTGCCACACTTCCTGCTACCAGCAGGTGGCGCTATTGCTATAACCTAATATGAGCATGGTCATGTGTTCAGGACAGGACTCTTATCAAACATGTGAAGTTTGGGACAGATGGGAAATTGTATGGCTGAATTACTGCAGGCTGTCTGTGGTTGCCTAGCAACATCGGAACTGCATTCAACATTAATATTGAACTTATCTGATCATGCATATATCACCAGAAGGCCGAAATTGGGTGAACGTTTGTCAGGCCGCCGAGGGCACACCCTTCGACGAAAACTCTAGATCTTCGCAATTTAACGTCACAAAGGCCTTAAGATTACACTCACCAAATTTGAAGAGGATCAGATCAAATCTGTAGGAGGAGTTCGTTAAAGTACAACATCAGGAAATTACGAAAAATGCCCAAAATCTAGGAGGAAGTTCAAAATAGCTCACTTCCTGTTGTGTTTAGGGCTATGCTCCAAGAGACTTTTCTGTAGGTATTGGGTCATTACATGTATGTACCAAATTTCATACCTGTACGTGAAACCAGGAGCCGGGGCAAAATGTGGGGGCAATAATTTACCGAATTTGCCCCCCCCAATTCTGAAAACCATATCACACGTACATTTTCACCACTTCTGAAGCGTGTGCAAAGTTTCATGAGTTTTCGAGCATGTTTAGGCCCTCTAAAAAGCGATTCACTTTGGAGAAGAATAATAATAATAATAAACGGAGCAAAAACAACAGGGTCCTCTCACCATCGGTGCTCGGGCCCTAAATATAGCTGCGAGCAGCGATTACGGGCCCAAGCCGGTTGCACCGCAACCCCGGAGCCTTTAGTTACCTAAAGCCACCGGGGATGGCGGTGTCGCCGGCTTTGGCCCTCCATCGCTGCTCGCAGCTATATTTATATATATATATATATATATATATATATATATATATATATATATATATATATATATATATATATATATATACATATATGTATATATATATATATACACACACACATATATATATATATATATATATATATATATATATGTATATAAATATCTATCTATCTATCTATCTATCTATCTATATATACACACACACACACACACACACACATATACATATACATATATATATATATATATATATATATATATATATATATATATATATATATATATATATATCAGAGGTGGGCATAGATTAATTTTTTTAATCTAGATTAATCTAGATTAATTTTGAAATTAATCTAGATTAATCTAGATTAAAATGGTTCATTTGAATTCTGCCGAAGGCATTCAGAATATGTGTGCTACCCAAATAATGACTATAAAAGTAAGTCTTCAAGCCAGGTGGCGCATTAGACCAGGGGCTCATCTCCTGTTTCCAAAATGCATCACAAACTGCTTGAGAAAGCTGTTCTACTTATAGACTGTAAAAGGTTACTACTGTACTGTTACCGTCCGTAGGTAACATTAGGTAGGCCTATGTTATTATCAACTACTATAGGCTATCAATTAGGGATGGGCGATATGGCCTAAAATCCATATTGTGATATACATTGCAGCCTCTTGCGATAACGATATTATAATAAAACTATTTCAGAACAGGTTACACAGACCCTGCTAAACAACTGCTAAATGTATTTTTTTTTTTTTTTTTGAAAGGGTGTATGTAGTTTTGAGAACATATATTGTGCAAAACTGTAAGTATACAACATAATTTTGCAGATAAATAAGATTTAAGTACACTAGCTGCAGAGACTTAAGTAGGTCTTGTTTATTATGGCTTGGAGCTTATGAAACCCCAAATTTAAAATTAGAATATTGTCTAACTGATGTCTTTTCAGTTAAAAAGAAACACAACAACGATTCTTAAAATCGGGCGCTTTTAATAAAAAGAGATTATGTGCTACACCACTCACTAAGATATGTTGGGAATAATACGCGCGCGCTGGTATTCAGTGATATGTTTCGTTTTGAATTTGAGGTGGTAGAACGGATTAGTCGTGTGTTAACTTACAGAACTGTTACACCACACAGTCTACGTCGGACGGCTTAAATCCGAACCAAGTCCAAATAATGGATGTTGTTGCACCGATCTTTTACACCAGCTTTCACTTTCAGCCGTGTTTACTTAAGATGACGACGAATTTGATGCGTTGCGGCCGCGGGTAGATTGCGTCATCAGCTTGTGTAGTTAGAGCCAGCTCCCAACCCAACTTGGAGAATAGATTAACGGCGATATTTTTTTTATCGCGCGATAAGAGTCTCGCGTTAACGCAGCGCGTTAACGCCGATAACGGCCCACCACTAATATATATATACACGTATATATATAAGACAGAAAATATTACTTGTCTTACCTTATTCTGATTTTATGATACACTCAAAATATTCCACAACAAATCCTTTAAATTTAATGTAAAAATAAAAACGAAAGTAAGCAGTGTTGGTCTCACATAACCCTCTCATTAGAATCAAAATGTTTCAATATTTGCGATGTATTTGGATGCTAAACTATTCTTTATTATAGGCTTTGTACTTCACTCGTTTTCCAATATCGATGGAAAAAATCATCCTCTTCACGCGCAAAAATGTGCTTGGAAACATCACAGTGGAGCTCTGCTTTCTGTGAATGGTACAAATTGTACTACTGACTATTTAAACAGAGCAGTGTAATTCGTTTATGTTAGGTTGACTATTTTTATTATTATATTGTATTAGGGCTATAATGAACAGGCTGCGATGTCAAGATTACAATTCTGGAATGTGTGTGTGTGTGTGTGTGACGCGGTTGTGGTTAAACAGTGGACACAAAAATATAAATAAAATGTTTTAGTTAATTCCTACATCCATAGGAATACATTGAAAATGCTCGCTCTACTCTGCACCATTATCAATGTCTGTGCGGACGTCTGTATTTTACTATACTATAGTTAGCGATTTAAAAGCCCTCAGCGGTGTCACACGTCGATTAACCGGTGGGAAAATTTTATCACAGTCACATCCCTAATATATTTATATATAAATACAATAGGCCTACCTGAAAGAGAATTTTACTTGCCCGACCAGAGTATAGCCTGATTAGAACGTCAATAACAAAAAGTAACTTGGGAATCACTAAAACGAGAGATTATTCTAATTTCATTACATTCATTTTAAGTTGCAATCAGTAGTTAATAATAAATGTATTACTGATCAATGTTAACAAGGTTGCACTGCTGAGGCTCATGCTGCTTCTCCAGGAGAATTGTAAACAAATGAGCGCAGCACACAAAAAAGCAACCCAGTTAACAACATACTGACTATAAAAATTACAAATATGGAGTTTTTATATATTTTATAACATATGATAGAGTTAAGCAACCTCACTTGACGAGTAGGCAACTATTTCCTGAATACAATCACGATTGAAACTGTGACATTGATTTCATACAACAGGTTAATAAACAGTTACAATTAAGTCACTGACATTTTAGATGCAATATTGACTGTTTTTGTTGTTTCAGCAGCAAAAATAGTTAAACAAAGATCACAGCAGAACCATCGCGTATCTCACAGCAACTTGTTTTCTCATTACTGAATGATTCAGCATTTTGAAACGAATCGGTTGACTCAAAGATTCAATGGTCAATCCATAAACATCTGTCTCAATCATGAATGACTCAGTCATTCGAACGAATCGTTTGAACGAATGAATCAATGACTCGCTCATTAAGATGGTCGCCTGGCGACACCTAATGGCGGTTTAGCGTTATGTTTAAAAGTATCATTTTTTGCAGTGTGCACCATTATCAATGTCAGTGCGGACGTCCGTTTTTTACTTTCACTTTTATATTAGCGATTTAAAAGCACCCGCTCGTGTCACACGTCGATTAACCGATGGGAAAATATCCTCACAGTCATATACCTAATAAATTTATATTTAAATACAATAGGCCTACCTAGTAAAACGTTTTATATACTATTTTAATATCCCTTTGGACACAAGAGGGCAGTATAGCCCTATGTTTGCTTTTTTGTTGAACCAAATAGCACTAAATAGCCTGTTTTTAACTTTTTCATACTCCTTGAATTGCAAAAACAGAATAAAATGGGTTTAGTTCTAATATTTGTATAATTTTACATAAAAATAAATAGTGTATAATTACATTTTTAGAAGTTATGAGATGTTTCCTGCTTCCTTTTTGACATTAATTTAATCCCTCGCCATAGCAAAACCGTTTGAGATATTCAATATCCGTTTACAATTTAGCATCATTAATATATTTTTATCATGTTGAAAAAGTTTGGTGGGAATAAAATAAACCTTTTAGGAGGAGTAACTAAAAACCCAGAGGCTGATTTAGCAAAAAATCCATATTCAGACCAAAATATCTGACACCCTGTTGGTCATAGCTAATAACTGTCAATTAGAAAGTTGTCTGGCTCGATGAGAACAATATACGTACCAAGTTTTGTCATTCTAGGTAAAACTAAGCCCCCATTTTTGACTAAAGGTGGCGCTACTGAGCCCCTCACCACGCCCGTTTCTGAAACTTTGCACATGTCTACTGGATAATAAGTGTGATGTGTCTGTCGAGTTTCATGCAATTTAAAATATGTTAAGAGTCTCAAAAGCATCAAAAAAGAATATTAAAGTTTGATGCGTTGCCACGGCAACAATATCTAAGATATGAATAATCCTTTGACAGGTCTACATCTGCCGTGTGTTTACATTATACACATAAAGTTTGAAGCAAATCGGGTAAAAATAAGAGGGTGATTTCAAAGCATTTTTAAAGTGACAAACTTCCTGTTGCCAGTTGGTGGCGCTATAACTTTGACTCACAATAGTCACATCCATGTGTTCGGCCTCTTACAACGAACACACTGCTGAAGTTTCATCAAGATCAGTTAATGTATGCTGAAGTTATAACACACTTCCTGTTTCCCTTATTCGCCATAAATTCGTTTCCTCGCCACGGCCAAACCGTTCGAGATATCAAAAATCCGTCCGCAATTTAGCATCCTCAATGTCTTGACTTCATGCACACCGAGTTTGGAGGCGAATCGAGGGCGGTGGCGGTGCCCCCAGCTTTGGCCCTTCATCGCTGCTCGCAGCTATATTTATATATATATATATATCTATATCTATATATATATATATATATATATTAATGTATTTTCATCATTTTAAAAAAGTTTGGTGTGAATAAAATAAACCACTTAGGAGGAGTAGCTAAAAACTCAGAGTCTGACATATCCAAAAAATCCACATTCAAACCAAAATATCTGACTTCCTGTTGCTCAGAGCTAATGACTGTAAATTAGAAAGTTGTCCGGCTCGATGAGACCAATATGCGTACTGATTTTTGTAACTGTGGGTAGAAGTAACCCCCCCACTTTTGCCAAAATAATTTTGAAAGTGACACACTTCCTGCTACCAGTTGGTGGCGCTATAACTTTGACTCACAATAGTTACATCCATATGATCGGCCTCTTACCACTAACACACTGCTGAAGTTTCATCAAGATCAGTTAATGTGTGCAGAAGTTATAACACTTCGTGTTTCTCTTTTCTCGCCATAAATTCGTTTCCTCGCCATGGCCAAACCGTTCGAGATATCAAAAATCTGTCCGCAATTTAGCATCCTCAATGTCTTGATTTCATGCTGACCGAGTTTGGAGGCGATTGGATGAATTCTCTAGGATGAGTACATCAAATTCCACAGCATGCGTTTTTCAAACAACCCATAATAGCCGACTTCCTGTTGGGCGGAGCTAATAACTTAGAGTGCGGAAGTTGTTCGGCCCGATGAGATCTATATGTGTACCGAGTTTCATAATAATTCATGCAAGCGTGTTTGATATATGGGCCAAGTTTTCAGACCGTGTTCAAGGGGGCGCTGTTGAGCCCCCCTGCAACGCCCGTGTACCAGCTTCAGCCCGGCCCTGATGAACGTGGGTTCTGACCTGTGTGAAAAGTTTCAAGTGTTTTTGAGCACGTTAAGTGCCCCAAAAGCCCCTGAAACCTTGAAAAACAAAGATTAAATGGAATAGACAACCCCCCCCCCCACACACACACACACACACACAGACACACAGAGAGAGAGAGAAAATTATCCAGAAAACCCACATTCAAACCAAAATATCTGACTTCCTGTTGGTTGGAGCTTATAAGTGTAAATTAGAAAGTTGTCCGGCTCGATGAGAACAATATACATACCGATTTTTGTGATTCTAGGAAAAACTAAGCCCCCATTTTTGACTAAAGGTGGTGGTACTGAGCCCCTCACCCCACCCATTTCTGAAACTTTGCACATGTCTACTGGCTAATAAATGTGATGTGTCTGTCGAGTTTCATGCATTTTCAAGCATGTGAAGAGTCTCAAAAGCATCAAAAAAGAATATTAAACTTTGATGCGTTGCCACGGCAACAGTATCTAAGATATCAATAATCCTTTCACAGGTCTACATCTGCCATGTGTCTACATTATACACATAAAGTTTGAAGCAAATCAGATAAAAATAAGAGGGTGATTTCAAAGCATTTTGAAAGTGACACACTTCCTGCTGCCAGTTGGTGGCGCTATAACTTTGACTCACAATAGTCACATCGATGTGATCGGCCTCTTACAACGAACACACTGCTGAAGTTTCATCAAGATCAGTTTATGTATGCTGAAGTTATAACACACTTCCTGTTTCCATTATTCGCCCTAAATTCGTTTCCTCGCCACGGCCAAACCGTTCGAGATATCAAAAATCTGTCCGCAATTTAGCATCCTCAATGTCTTGACTTCATACACACCGAGTTTCGAGGGGATTGGATGAATTCTCTAGGAGGAGTACATTAAATTCCACAGCATGCGTTTCCAAACAACCCATAATAGCCGACTTCCTGTTGGGCTGGCGTAAAACTTAGAGCACGAAATATGTTCGGCCCGATGAAATCTATAAGTGTGCCGAGTTTCATATTATTACATACAAGTGTGTTTGATTTATGGACAAGTGTTCGGATCCCGTTCCAGGGGGCGCTGTCGAGCCCCCCTGCCACGCCCGGGTACCAGCTTCATTCCGGCCCTGCTGGCCGCGGGTTCTGACATGTGTGCAAAGTTTCAAGAGTTTTTGAGCATGTTAAGGGCCCCAAAAGTGCCCGAAAGTTTGACAAAATAATTATAATAAATATAGCTGCGAGCAGCGATTACGGGCCCAAGCCGGTGGCACCGCAACCGGTACCGCCGGCTTTGGCCCTCCATCGCTGCTCGCAGCTATATATATATATATATATATATATATATATATATCATACATACATACACACACATACATATATATGTATATATATATATATATATATATATATATATATATATATATATATATATATATATATATATATATTATTGTTCAAAAGTTTGGGGTCAGTAAGATTTTTAATGTTTTTAGGAGAAGTCTCTTCTGCTCACCAAGGCTGCATTTATTGATTAAAAATACAAACAAAAACAGTAATATTGTGAAATATTATTCCAATTTAAAACAGCTGTTTTCAATTTTTAAATATTTTACATAGTAATTAATTTCTGTGATCAAAGTTGAGTTTTCAGCATCATTACTCCAGTCTTCAGTGTCACATGATCCTTCAGAAATCATACTAATATGATGATTGATGCTCAATAAATATTCATTATTATTTTCAATGTTGAAAACAGTTGTGTACAGATTTTTTTTTTTCAAAATGCTTTGATGAATGTAAAGTTCAAAAGAACAGCATATATTTCAAATATATATATTTTTAACATTATAAATGTCTTTACTGTTACTGTTGATCAGTTTAACTCATCCTTCATAAATAAAAGTACTGATTTATTTTATTTATTTCCCCAAAAAATAAAATTTTAATTATTACTAACCCAAAACTTTTGAGCGGTAGTGTTTAACGTTACAAAAGCTTTAGATTTCAGATAAATGCTGTTCTTTTGAACTTTCTATTCATCAAAGACTGTACACAACTGTTTTCGACATTTAAAATAATAATGAATGTTTCTTGAGTATCAATCATCATATTAGAATAATTTCTGAAGGATCATGTGACAGTGACGACTGGAGTAATGATGCTGAAAACTCAGCTTTGATCACAGGAATAAATAACAGTTTAAAATATATTAAAATAGAAAGCAGATGTTTTAAATTGGAATAATATTTTACAATATTACTGTTTTTGTTTGTATTTTTAATCAAATAAATGCAGCCTTGGTGAGCAGAAGAAACTTCTCTGTTATGTGCGCGCCACAGACTGCACGCACGTCCGCTAAGAGTTCCGCCTTTTGCCTTCCGTCAATATTACGTTATTAGAAAAATATTTTTTTAGAGAATCGATTTTTTGACATTTGTGAATCGATTCAGAATTGTCCACGTCCGCATCGCGATGCATCTAAGAATACATTTTTTCTCCCACCCCTAGATTTCATACAACAGGTTAATAAACAGTTACAATTAAGTCACTTACATTTTAGATGCAATGTTGACTGTTTTTGTTCTGTTTCAGCAGCGAAAATAGTTAAACAAAGATCACGGCAGAACCATCACGCATCACGTGTTTTCTCATAACTGAACGATTCAGCATTTTTAACGAATCGGTTGACTCAAAGATTGAATGATCAATCCATAAACATCTGTCTTAATCATGATCGACTCATTCGAACAAATCGTTTGAACGAATGAATCAATGACTCGCTTATTAAGATGGATGCCTGGCGACACCTAATGGCGGTTTAGTGTTGTTTAAAAGCATCATTCTTTCCCACATGTGTGTGATTTGTGTGTGCAACATTATCATTATTTTTCTTACACTAATATATTAGCGATTTAAAAGCACCCACTCGTGTCACACGTCGATTAACCGGTGGGAAAATATCCTCAGACACATACCTAATAAATGTATATTTAAATACAATATTGGCCTACCTGGTAAAAAGTTTTATATACTATTTTGATGTCCTTTTGGACACAAGAGGGCAGTATAGCCCTATGTTTGCTTTTTTGTTGAACCAAATAGCACTAAATAGCCTGTTTTAACTTTTTCATTCTTCTTGAATTGCAAAAACAGAATAAAATGGGTTTAGTTCTGATATTTGTATACTTTTATATAGAAATAAATGGTATATAATTACATTTTTAGAAGATTTTTAGTGTTTCCTTTTTGGACATTATTTAATCCCTCGCCATAGCAAAACCATTTGAGATATTTATTATCCATTCACAATTTAGCATATTTAATGTAGTTTCATCATGTTGAAAAAGTTTGGTGCGAATAAAATAAATAGTTTAAGAGGAGTGGCTAAAAATTCAGAGGCTGATTTTGCAAAAAAATTCACATTCAGACCAAAATATCTGACTTCCTGATGGCCAGAGCTATTGAATGTAAATTAGAAAGTTGTCCGGCTTGATGAGAACAATATACAAACTATTTTTTCTTTACTGTAGTTAAAACTAACCCCCCCACTTTTGTCAAAAGCATGTTGAAAGTGACACACTTCCTGCTGCCAGTTGGTGGCGCTATAACTTTGACTCACAATAGCTACATCCATCTGATCGGCCTCTTACCACGAACACACTGCTGAAGTTTCATCAAGATCAGTTAATGTATGCAGAAGTTATTCCACTTCCGTGTTTCTCTTTTCTCGCCTATTATTATATGCAAGTGTGTTTGATTTATTGACCAAGTTTTCGGACACCATTCCAGGGGGCGCTGTCGAGCCCCCCTGCCACGCCCGGGTACCAGCTTCAGTCCGGCCCTGATGGCCGCGGGTTCTGACCCGTGTGCAAAAATTCAAGAGTTTTTGAGCATGTTAAGGGCCCCAAAAGTGGCAAAAAGGCGAAAGAAAAATAATAGAAAAAAAAAAAATAATAATCCTACCGGAAACAATAGGGACCTTCGCCCTTTCAGGGCTTGGGCCCTAATAATAAAATATATATATAGCTGCGAGCAGCGATTGCGGGCCCAAGCCGGTGGCACCGCCACCCTGGTGCCTTTAGTTACACCAAAGGCACCGGGGTGGAGGTGTCACCGGCTTGGGCCCTCCATGGCTGCTTGCAGCTATATATATATATATATATATATATATATATATATATATATATACCTGATTTTGCCTACCTGATTTTGAACACAAGAGGGCAGTATAGCCCTATGTATGACTTGACTTTTATGGGACTAAATAGTACAATTACTATTTTTAAACTTATAAATAATTCTTAAATTGAAAAAAAAAAAGAATAAAATGGGTTTAGTTGTGATATTTGTATACTTTTATATAGAAATAAATGGTGTATAATTACATTTTTAGAAGATGAGGCTTTTAGCGTTTCCTTTTTGTACATTACTTTAATCCCTCACTATATCAAAACTGTTTGAAATATTTAATATCCGTTCACAATTTAGCATCTTTAATGTATTTTCATAGTGTTGAAAAAGTTTGGTGTGAAAAAAATAAACCAGTTAGGAGGAGTAGCTAAAAACTCAGAGTCTGAAATATCCCAAAAATCCACATTCAGACCTAAATATCTGACTTCCTGTTGGTCGGAGCAAATTACTTTAAATTAGAAAGTTGTCCGGCTCGATGAGACCAATGTATGTACTGATTTTTGTTACTGTATATACAACTAACCCCCCCACTTTTGTCAAAGGAATTTTGAAAGTGACACACTTCCTGCTGCCAGTTGGTGGTGCTATAACTTTGACTCACAATAGTTACATACATCTGATCGGCCTCTTACCACGAACACACTGGTGAAGTTTCATCAAGATCAGTTAATGTATGCAGAAGTTATACCGCTTCGTGTTTCTCTTTTCTCGCCATAAATTTGTTTCCTCGCCACGGCCAAACCGTTCGAGATATCAAAAATCCTTCCGCAATTTGGCATCCTCAATGACTTGACTTCATGTACACCGAGTTTGGTGGGGATTGGATGAATTCTCTAGGAGGAGTACTTCGCATTCCACAGCAAGCGTTTTCCAAACAACCCATAATAGCCGACTTCCTGTTGGGCTGGCGTAAAACTTGACCGGGGAAAAGTTGTTTGGCCCGATGAGATCTATATGTGTACCGAGTTTCATATTAATTCATGCAAGCGTGTTTGATCTATGGACCAAGTTTTCAGACCCAGTTCAAGGGGGCGCTGTTGAGCCCCCCTGCCACGCCCGGGTACCAGCTTCAGCCCGGCCCTCATGCCAGGGGGTTCTGACTTGTGTGCAAAGTTTCAAGAGTTTTTGAGCACGTTAAGGACCCCAAAAGCCCCTGAAACCTTGATTAACAATATAAAAGCAATAGTCAAATCCCCCCTCCCCTCACACACACAGAGACACAGAGAGAGGGAGAGAAAATTCTCCAGAAAATCCACATTCAAACCAAAATATCTCTCTTCCTCTTGGTCCGAGCTAGTTACTGTAAATTAGAAAGTTGTCCGTCTTGATGAAAACAATACACATACCAAGTTTTGTTGCTGTTGATAAAACTAACCCCCCCACTTTTGACTAAAGGTGGCGCTACTGAGCCATTTCACCACGCCCGTTTCTGAAACTTTGCACATGTCTACTGAATAATAAATGTGATGTGTCTGTCGAGTTTCATCCAATTTCAAGCATGCTAAGAGTCTCAAACGCATCCGAAAAGAATATTAAAGTTTGATGCGTTGCCACGGCAACAGTATCTAAGATATCAATAATCCTTTCACAGGTCTACATCTGCCGTGTGTCTACATTATACACATAAAGTTTGAAGCAAATCGGGTAAACCTAAGAGGGTGACATCAAAGAATTTTGAAAGTGACACACTTCCTGCTGCCAGTTGGTGGTGCTATAACTTTGACTCACAATAGTCACATCAATGTGATCGGCCTCTGAAAACGAACACACTGCTGAAGTTTTATCAATATCAGTTAATGTATGCAGAAGTTATAACACACTTCCTGTTTCTCTTTTCTCACCATAAATTTGTTTCCTCGCCACGGCCAAACCGTTCGAGATATCAAAAATCCGTCCGCAATTTAGCATCCTCAATGTCTTGACTTGTCGCTGACCGAGTTTGGTGGGGATCGGTTGAATTCTGTAGGAGGAGTACATTAAATTCCACAGCATGCGTTTTTCAAACAACCCTGAATAGCCGACTTCCTGTTGGGCTGGCATAAAACTTAGAGCATGAAAGTTGTTCGGCCCAATGAGATCTATATGTGTACCGAGTTTCATATTATTACATGCAAGCGTGTTTGATTTATGGATCAAGTTTTTGGATGCTGTTCCAGGGGGCGCTGTTGAGCCCCCCTGCCACGCCCGGGTACCAGCTTTAGCCCGGCCCTGATGGCCGCGGGTTCTGACCCGTGTGCAAAGTTTCAAGAGTTTTCGAGCACGTTAAGGGCCCCAAAAGTGCCCGAAAGGTTGACAAAAAACTAAGAATAATAATAAAATATATATATATATATATATAAATATAGCTGCGAGCAGCGATTGCGGGCCCAAGCCGGTGGCACCGCCACCCTGGTGCCTTTAGTTGCACAATATGTTGTTGTTGTGTTTGTGTGTGTGTGTGTGTGTGTGTGTGTGTGGCGCGGGCGCGATCGAACAGTGGAAACATAAAAATATAGTCTCCGTAATTTTATTCATACAGGACATCATTTAAATTGCAATGTGTTTACTTATATTTATGTACACTCACAATAAAACACAACATTGTGCTTTTGTAAAAAAACATTCAAGCAATCCCACCCCCGAAATGGCGCCATTTTTAAAATTAAACTAAAATGCTCACGGCTGCATGGGCAATATGTGTCTTCAGCAAGGAACGAGCAGAACAGAGTGAATGTTTTTTAGTTCATTCCTACTGGACGTCCATATTTCACTTTCGCTTTTAAGGTAGCGATTTAAAAGCCCCCACCGCGCTGTCACACATCGATTAACCAGTGGAAAAAAATTCTCAGTCACATCGCTAATATATTTATATATAAATACAATATACAATGGGCCTACCTGATTTTGAACACAAGAGGGCAGTATAGCCCTATGTATGACTTTTTTCTTTTTACTAAATAGCTCATTCTGGCTGTTTTTAAACTTGTACATAATTCTTGAATTAAAAAAAAACTGAATAAACCCAAAACTGGGTTTAGATCTGATATTTGTATAATTTTATATAAAAATAAATAGTGTATAATTCAATTTTTAGAAGATCTGAGACGTTTTCTGATTCCTTTTTTGACATTATTTTAATCCCTCGCCATAGCAAAACCGTTTGAGATATTCAATATCCGTTCACAATTTAGCATCTTTAATGTATTTTCATCATGTTGAAAAAGTTTGGTGTGAATAAAATAAACCACTTAGCAGGAGTGGGTAAAAATGCAGAGGCTGAATTTGCAAATAAATCCACATTCAAACCAAAATATCTGACTTCCTCTTGGTCAGAGCTAATGATTGTAAATTAGAAAGTTGTCCGACTCGATGAGACCAATATACTTACTGATTTTTATAATTGTGGGTAAACCTAACCCCCCCACTTTTGTCAAAAACATTTTGAAAGTGACACACTTCCTGCTACCAGTTGGTGGCGCTATAACTTTGACTCACAATAGTTACATCCATCTGATCGGCCTCTTACCACCAACACACTGCTGAAGTTTCATCAAGATCAGTTAATGTATGCAGAAGTTATACCACTTCGTATTTCTCTTTTCTCGCCATAAATGCGTTTCCACGCCACGGCCAAACCGTTCGAGATATCAAAAATCCGTCCGCAATTTAGAATCCTCAATGTCTTGACTTCATGCACACAGAGTTTGGTGGCGATTTAATTAATTTTCTAGGAGGAGTGTTTCAAATTCCATAGCAAACGTTCTCCAAACAACACATAATAGCTGACTTCCTGTTGGACGGAGCTAATAACTTAGAGTGCGGAAGTTGTTCGGCCCGATGAGATCTATATGTGTACCGAGTTTCATATTAATTCATGCAAGTGTGTTTGATATATGGACCAAGTTTTCAGACCGTGTTCAAGGGGGCGCTGTTGAGCCCCCCTGCCACGCCCGGTTACCAGCTTCAGCCCGGCACTGATGGCCGTGTGTTCTGAACTGTGTGCAAAGTTTCAAGAGTTTTTGAGCATGTTAAGGACCCCAAAAGCCCCTGAAACCTTGAAAAACTAAGATTAAATGGAATAGACAAATCCCCCACCCCCACCCCCCTACACACACACACACAGAGACGTAGGCTAGAGGCAGAGAGAGAGGGAGAAAATCCTCTTTCAAACCAAAATATCTGACTTTCTGTTGGTCAGAGCTAAGGAGTATAAATTAGAAAGTTGTCCGGCTTGATGAGAACAATATACGTACCAAGTTTTGTGATTCTAGGAAAAACTAAGCCCCCATTTTTGACTAAAGGTGGCGCTACTGAGCCATTCCACCACACCCGTTTCTGAAACTTTGCACATGTCTACTGGCTAATAAATGTTATGTGTCTGTCGAGTTTCATCCAATTTCAAGCATGCTAAGAGTCTCAAAAACATCAAAAAAGAATATTAAAGTTTGATGTGTTGCCATGGCAACAGTATCTAAGATATCAATAATCCTTTCACAGGTCTACATCTGCCGTGTGTCTACATTATACACATAAATTTTGAAGCAAATCGGGTAAAAATAAGAGAGTGATTTCAAAGCATTTTGAAAGTGACACACTTCCTGCTGCCAGTTGGTGGCACTATAACTTTGACTCACAATATTCACATCAATGTGATCGGCCTCTTACAACGAACACACTGCTGAAGTTTAATCAAGATCAGTTAATGTATGCAGAAGTTATAACACACTTCCTGTGTCCCTTATTCGCCATAAATTCGTTTCCTCGCCACGGCCAAACCGTTAGAGATATCAAAAATCCCCTGGCAATTTTTCATCCTCAATGTCTTGACTTCATGCTGACCGAGTTTGGAGGCGATTGGACGAATTTTCTAGGAGGAGTATTTCAAATTCCAGAGGAAGCGTTTTTCAAACAACCCATAATAGTTGACTTCCTGTTGGGCTTTTGTAAAACTTAGAGCACGAAAGTTGTTCGGCCCGATGAGATCTATATAGCCCCTTTCACACAGCGCATTGAACCCGGGAAATTGCCGGCAAATTGCCGGAACGCCTTCTGTGTGAACGCAAACACGACCCGGGTTTAATGCCGGGATCGATGCCGGGTTGGGGACCTAGTAACATTGCCGTGTTCAGTCCCGGAACGCGCGCTGTGTGAACAAAAGCCGTAATAATGCCGTGTCGTAGTGATGACGCTGAAGCCGGGATCGTTCGCCAGCTGTGAAACGGTACGAAATGCGCAATTTTATGATCGAATCAGAGAAATAAATGCACAAGCGTGGTTTCTCGAGAGAGAAATCGCAGCTCATAAGCAAACTGAAGACGCTGCTGAGACATTACAAGTCACATCGATGTCACGTGTCTTTCCGGGACATACACGGGTTGTGTGTGAACGCGCTCTCTGATTCCGGCAAATCACTGGCAGTGTGAATGAACCAAAATCAAATGAACCCGGGTCAAATCCCGGGTCACTTTATCCGTGTATTTTCCGGAATCTCTGTGTGAAAGGGGCTTATGTGTACTGAGGTTCATATTATTACATGCAAGTGTGTTTGATTTATGGACCAAGTTTTCGGACACCATTCCAGGGGGCGCTGTCGAGCCCCCCTGCCACGCCCGGGTACCAGCTTCAGTCCGGCCCTGATGGCCGCGGGTTCTGACCCGTGTGCAAAAATTCAAGAGTTTTTGAGCATGTTAAGGGCCCCAAAAGTGGCAAAAAGGCGAAAGAAAAATAATAGAAAAAAAAATAATAATAATCCTAACGAAAACAATAGGGCCTTCGCCCTTTCAGGGCTTGGGCCCTAAATATAGCTGCGAGCAGCGATTACGGGCCAAAGCTGGCGGTACCGCCACCCCGGTGCCTTTAGGTAACTAAAGGCACCGGGGTTGCGGTGCCACCGGCTTGGGCCCGTAATCGCTTTAGTTACCTAAAGGCACCGGGGTGGCGGCACCGCCGGCTTTGGCCCTTCATCGCTGCTCGCAGCTATATTTATATATATATATATATATATATATATATATATATATATATATATATATATATATATATAAATACCAAAAATATTACTTGACTTACCTTATTCTGATTTTATGATACACTCAAAATATTCCACAACAAATCCTTTAAATTTAATGTAAAAATAAAAATGAAAGAAAGCAGTGTTGGGCTCACGTAACCCTCTCATTAGAATCAAAATGTTTCAACATTTGCGATGTATTTGGATGCTAAACTATTCTTTATTATAGGCTTTGTTCTTCACTCGTGTTCCAATATCGATGGAAAAAATCATCCTCTTCACAAGCGCAAAAATGTGCTTGGAAACATCACAGTGGAGCGGTGCTTACTGTGAATGTATGAATTGTACTACTGACTATTTAGAGCAGTGTAATTTTTATATGTTAGGTTGACTATTTTATTATTATATTTTATGAAGGCTATAATGAACAGGCTGCGATGTCAAGATTACAATGCTGGAATGTGTGTGTGTGTGTGTGTGTGTGTGTGTGTGTGTGTGTGTGTGTGTGTGTGTGTGTGTGTGTTCATGTTTTTCTATCCCGGTGGGGACTTCAACCTGAATGCACACAGACTCATGGGGACTCGTGTCACAGTGGGGACCTAAATAGAGGTCCCCATGGGTAAACAAGCTTATAAATCATACAGAATGAGTTTTTTTGGAAATGTAAAAATGCAGAAAGTTTTCTGTGATAGGTAGGTTTAGGGCTAGGGTTAGTGTGAGGAGATAGAATATACAGTTTGTACAGTATAAAACCATTAAGTCTATGGAGAGTCCCAACAAAGATAGTAAACCGTGTGTGTGTGTGTGTGTGTGTGTGTGTGTGTGTGTGTGTGTGTGTGTGTGTGTGTGTGTGTGTGTGTGTGTGTGTGTGGCGTGGGTGCGATTGAACAGTGGACACATAAAAACATACTCCGTCATTACACAGGACGATATTCAAACTGCAAAGTGTTAACTTATATTTGTGTACAGTCGCAATAAAACACAACATTGTGCTTTTGTAAAATAATTTCAAGCAATCCACCCCCCGAAAGGCGCTAATTTTAAAATTAAACTAAAATGCTCATATTAGCGATTTTAAACGGTGCGCATCCACGATGAGGAACGAGCAGAACAGAGTGAACGTTTTTCAGTTAATTCCTACTTCCATAGAAATTCATTTGAAACGCTCGCTCAACCACTATCAATGTCAGTGCGGACGAACATATTTTACTTTCGTTTTTAAGTTGGCAATTCAAAAGCCCCCAGCGGTGTTACACGTCGATTAACCGGTGGTAAAATATCCTCAGACACATACCTAATAAATGTATATTTAAATTAGTGGTGGGCCGTTATCGGCGTTAACGCGCTGCGTTAACGCGAGACTCTTATCGCGCGATAAAAAAAATATCGCCGTTAATCTATTCTCCAAGTTGGGTTGGGAGATGACTCAACTACACAAGCTATGATGATGCAATCTACCTGCGGCCGCGAGGTAAACCCGCGGCTGCAGCGCATATTCGTCATCATCTTAAGTAAACACGGCTGAAAGTACAAGCTGGTGAAAAAGATCAACATCTTTTGCAACATCCATTATTTGGACTTGGTTCAGATTTAAGCCGTCCGACAAACAGCAGCAAACTATAGACAGAGTGTGTGGGGTAACGGTTTGGTAAGTACACACGACTAATCCGTTCTACCACCTCAAATTCAAAACGAAACATTATATCACTGAATACCAGCGCGCGCGTATTATTCCCATTCCAATATATCTTAGTGGTGTAACGTTAACACATAATCTCTGTCTACGCCCGATTTTAAGAATCGTTGTTGTGTTTCTTTTTAACTGAAAAGACGTCAGTTAGACAATATTCTAATTTTAAATTTGGGGTTTCATAAGCTCCAAGCTATAGGCTAGACCTACCGTATTTTCCGCACTATTAGGCGCACCGGATTATAAAGCGCACCTTCAATGAATGGCCTATTTTAGAACTGTTTTCATATAGGGCGCACCGGATTATAAAGCGCATAGAATAGAAGATACTGCAGTCAAACGTTTGACTGGGTTTGCGTTATGCAGTGGTCACCAACCTTTTCAAGCCTAAGATCACATCCAAAGTCGAAATGTAAACCAAGATCTTCCACTTGCAAAAAAATATAAAAAAAACAAGTGGCTGAGCTGTAAAACCTTGTTTATACTCGACGCGTCCGCATGAGCGCGAAGGTAATAAAAAAACTAATATCCGTCTGCTCGGGCAGATTCGGCTTAACAGCGCGCGCGCCTCCGCATCAGAAGATGCACGACTTGAGCCGAATCTGCCCGAGCAGACGGATATTAGTACATCTCATCATCACACCGGCACCCAGTTTGCGCGTCTAAATCAGTTGTATGGTCTGGTGTTCAGTCTAAAACAAAACAGTTGCGTCAAGTATAAATGCCTCGTCTGTTTGGGGAGTTGCGCGCGCAGTCAGCGGAGGCTCGCGCTCCGGTGCCAGCCGACAGTATAAACAAGGTTTTAAGTCAGCGGTTGTTTTACAGACATTAACATAAGGCGCCAGGTCCATATATATAAGGCGGTCCGCACTATAAGGCGCACTGTCGTTTTTTGAAAAAATGAAAGGCTTTTAAGTGCGCCTTATAGTGCGGAAAATACGTACTTAAGTCTCTGCAGCTAGTGTACTTCAATTTTATTTATCTGCAAAATTATGTTGTATACTTACAGGTATGCACAATATATGTTCTCAAAACTACATATATAGTATATTTTAATAAAACCATTTCAGAACAGGTTACACAGACCCTGCTAAACAACTGCTAAATGTATTTTTTTTAAAGGGTGTATGTAGTTTTGAGAACATATTGTGCAAAACTGTAAGTATACAACATAATTCGTTGTCGCAAGAGGCTGCAATGTATATCACAATATAGATTTTAGGCCATATCGCCCATCCCTAATTGATAGCCTATAGTAGGCCTAGTTGATTATAACATAGGCCTACCTAATGTTGCCTACGGACGGTAACAGTACAGTAGTAACCTTTTACAGTGAGTAGAACAGCTTTCTCAAGCAGTTTGTGATGCATTTTGGAAACAGGAGATGAGCCCCTGGTCTAATGCGCCACCTGGCTTGAGAAACCCGTTCTCAAAGACTTACTTTTATAGTCATTATTTGGGTAGCACACATATTATGAATGCCTTCGGCAGAATTCAAATGAGCCATTTTAATCTAGATTAATCTAGATTAATTTCAAAATTAATCTAGATTAATCTAGATTAAAAAAAATTAATCTATAACCACCTATAATTTAAATACAATATTGGCCTACCTGGTAAAACGTTTTATATACTATTTTGATGTCCTTTTGGACACAAGAGGGCAGTATAGCCCTATGTTTGCTTTTTTGTTTAACCAAATAGCACTAAATAGCCTGTTTTTAACTTTTTCATTCTTCTTGAATTGCAAAAAACAGAATAAAATGGGTTTAGTTGTGATATTTGTATACTTTTATCTAGAAATAAATGGTATATAATTACATTTTTAGAAGATTTTTAGTGTTTCCTTTTTGGACATTACTTTAATCCCTCGCCATAGCAAAACCGTTTGAGATATTTATTATCAATTCACAATTTAGCATATTTAATGTATTTTCATCATGTTGAAAAAGTTTGGTGGGAATAAAATAAATAGTTTAAGAGGAGTGGCTAAAAATTCAGAGGCTGATTTTGCAAAAAAACCCACATTCAGACCAAAATATCTGACTTCCTGATGGCTGGAGCTAATGAATGTAAATTAGAAAGTTGTCCGGCTTGATGAGAACAATATAAGTACTATTTTTTTTTTACTGTAGTTAAAACTAACCCCCCCACTTTTGTCAAAAGCATGTTGAAAGTGACACACTTCCTGCTGCCAGTTGATGGCGCTATAACTTTGACTCACAATAGTTACATCCATCTGATCGGCCTCTTACCACGAACACACTGCTGAAGTTTCATCAAGATCAGTTAATGTATGCAGAAGTTATTCCACTTCGTGTTTCTCTTTTCTCGCCATAAATTCGATTCCTCGCCACGGCCAAACCGTTCGAGATATCAAAAATCCGTCCGCAATTTAGCATCCTCAAAGTCTTGACTACATGCACACCGAGTTTGGAGGGGACACAGTGAATTTTCTAGGAGGAGTATTTCACATTCCACAGCAAGTGTTTTCCAAACAACCCATAATAGCCGACTTCCTGTTGAGCTGGCGTAAAACTTGACGGGGGGAAAGTTGTTCGGCACAATGAGATCTATATGTGTACCGAGTTTCATATTAATTCATGAAAGCGTGTTTGATATATGGACCAAGTTTTAGAACCCCCGTTCAAGGGGGCGCTGTTGAGCCCCCCAGCCACGCCCGGGTACCAGCTTCAGCCCGGCCCTGATGGCCGTGGGTTCTGACCTGTGTGCAAAGTTTCAAGAGTTTTTGAGCACGTTACGGGTCCCAAAAGCCCCTGAAACCTTGAAAACAAACATTAAACTCAACAGACAAATCCCTCCCACCCCTCACAAACACAGAGACAGACAGAGAGAGAGAAAATTCTCCAGAAAATCCACATTCAAGCCAAAATATCTGAGTTCCTGGTGGTCTAAGGTTATGACTGTAAATTAGAAAGTTGTCCGGCTTGATGAGAACAATACACCTACCAAGTTTTGTGATTCTAGGAAAAACTAAGCCCCCATTTTTGACTAAAGGTGGCGCTACTGAGCCATTTTACCACGCCCGTTTCTGAAACTTTGCACATGTCTACTGGATAATAAATGTGATGTGTCTGTCGAGTTTCATGCATTTTCAAGCATGTGAAGAGTCTCAAAAGCATCCGAAAAGAATATTAAAGTTTAATGCGTTGCCACGGCAACACTATCTAAGATATCAAAAATCCTTTCACAGGTCTTTATCTGCCATGTGTCTACATTATACACATAAAGTTTTAAGCAAATCGGGTAAAAATAAGAGGGTGATTTCAAAGCATTTTGAAAGTGACACACTTCCTGCTGCCAGTTGGTGGCGCTATAACTTTGACTCACAAATGTCACATCAATGTGATCGGCCTCTTACAACTAACACACTGCTGAAGTTTCATCAAGATCAGTTAATGAATGCAGAAGTTATAACACACTTCCTGTTTGAATTATTCGCCATAAATTAGTTTCCTTGCCACGGCCAAACCGTTCGAGATATCAAAAATCCGTCCGCAATTTAGCATCCTCAATGTCTTGACTTCATGCCGACCGAGTTTGGAGGCAAATGGATGAATTTCCTAGGAGGAGTACATCAAATTCCACAGCATGCGTTTCCAAACAACCCATAATAGCTGACTTCCTGTTGGTCTGGCGCAAAACTTTGAGCACGAAAGTTGTTCGGCCCGATGAGGTCTATATGTGTACCGAGTTTCATATTATTACATGCAAGCGTGTCTGATTTATGGACAAGTGTTCGGATCCCGTTCCAGGGGGCGCTGTCGAGGCCCCCTGCCACGCCCGGGTACCAGCTTCAGCCCGGCCCTGATGGCCGCGGGTTCTGACCTGTGTGCAAAATTTCAAGAGTTTTCGAGCATGTTAAGGGCCCCAAAAGTGCCCGAAAGGTTGACAAAATAATAATAATAATAATAATAATAATAAATATAGCTGCGAGCAGCGATTGCGGGCCCAAGCCGGTGGCACCGCCACCCTGGTGCCTTTAGTTACACTAAAGCCACCGGGGTGGCGGTGTCACCGCCTTGGGCCCTCCATCGCTGCTCGTAGCTATATATATATATATATATATATATATATATATATATATATATATATATATAAAAATGTAACAAAAATAAATATATATATATATATATATATATATATATATGTATATATGGCGAGGCGAGGAACGGGCAGAGAAGAGCGAACGTTTTTGGACATTCATCATATAGCATTGGTTTTCATTTCTTGTCCTCAAACCGAGCACTAATCTGTTTATTTTTAAGTCACACATTCTCCATTGATTAAAAAAGACAATCAAATGTATTTTTTAATGGTAGTATTATTTTATACAGAAATAAATTATTTATAATTCAGATGAGAATAAAAATAGTGTTAATTAAAATTGTAAGGAAAACAAATATATTGATCTAAAATCTACTATCATTTGCTGCAAATAGGTTGACTATTTATATTTATTATTATATTTTATTACGGCTGTAATGAACCGGCTGCGATGTCAAGATTGCAATGCTGGAATGCACAGTGTGTGTGTGTGTGTGTGTGTGTGTGTGTGTGTGTGTGTGTGTGTGTGTGTGTGTGTGTGTGTGTGTGTGTGTGTGTGTGTGTGTGTGAGGCGTGGGCGCGATCGAACAGTGGAAACATAAAAACATAGGCTACTCCGTCGGTTTGTTCATACAGGACATCATTTAAACTGCACTGTGTTTACTTATATTTATGTACACTCGCAATAAAACACAACATTGTGCTTTTGTAAAAAAACATTCAAGCAATCCCACCCCCGAAATGGCGCTGTTTTTTAAATGAAACTAAAATGCTCACGGCTGCATGGGCAATAACGCGTCTACAGCGAGGAACGAGCAGAACAGAGTGAATGTTTTTTAGTTCATTCCAGGGGCGCAGATAGAATTTTTTAACTGGGGGGGACCAAGCTGTCAGCAAATGATTTAAACTCACTTCGTTATTTTCGTAATTTGGGCTTTAACTAGTGCTCAAGTAGTAACTTTGCATAATTTGGGCTAATGATTTGCATTAAAAAGCCATTGGGGGATTGTTATTTGAAATCATGGATAAACAACAATGACCAAAGGTAAACAAAAGCCTACCTGATCACTAGCAATGCATGATCAGACTGTTATTTGACTAGTATGCCAATCACCCACCAAAACTTCATGTCTTTAGCAAAGTATGTTTTTTTAAACATTTGCTTATCTCAGCATACAAAGTCTATCATTATGAACAAAAAAGCAAAGAACCTATGTGCAAATAATAATAATACTAATTGTTTGGTTTTTGAAAAAACGAGGTGATTGTTTTTTGTCTCTTCATCGCCTTTATATGACATTTATACAGTCAATTTTTTTCAGTTCAGAAAATCACCGTTTCAGCTCAGAAATAGGGGCTGTTTACACCTGGCCACTTCATGCGTTTTCTGTGATGGGATAGCTATCCGATCGTGAAAAGACCAGGTGTAAATGCCCTCCGAAACGCATTCGAGACAGATTTGAATCCGATCGCTCAAACCACTTCAGGAGGAGCTCTGGTCCGCATCCCAGACGAAACTGAACAAGTGTAAATGCATCTGGTTGTTGAAACCATATATGTACATTTTACTTCTCCCAAAAATGCTAAAAAATAAACGTGTGAGAGCGTGTTATAGCTATATGTAATGTTATAGCCAGATATGGCGACGCTACTGGAACAGCATCGCCGCAGACGAGAAGCTGAACATATTCATCAAGCAAACTATCGCAAATCAAAGTGAAAGTAAGTCACAGACGCGGGACCAAGCGCGGGAATTAAAGATCGGATTTAAATCCGTTTTGCAAAAACACGTTTATGTAGGCTATAGTGTATACACATAATGTATAGCGAAAACAGTGATTAATCCCCTGTTTTACCGATTTTTGTCGCGTTTCGTAGGGATAGTGAGGGCGGGGGACGGATCGGGTCACTATAAATCTGGGGGGGTCATGTCCCCCCCGTCCCCAGTGCCATCTGCGCGCCTGGTTCATTCCTACTGGACGTCCGTATTTCACTTTCGCTTTTAAAGGGATACTCCACTTTAAAATGAAAATTCTGTCATCATATACTCACCCTCATGTTGTTTTAATCCTTTATGAATTTCTTTCTTCTGCTGAACAGAAAGGAAAATATTTAGAAGAATGTCAGTAACCAGACAGTTTCTGATCCCATTGACTTCCATAGTAGGAAAAAATGTATACTATGGAAGTCAATGAGACCAGAAACTGTCCGGTTACTGACATTCTTCTAAATATCTTCCTTTCTGTTCAGCAGAAGAAAGAAATTCATAAAGGATTGAAACAACATGAGGGTGAGTATATGATGACAGAATTTTCAATTTAAAGTGGAGTATCCCTTTAAGTTAGCGATTTAAAAGCCCCCACCGCGGTGTCACATATCGATTAACCAGTGGGGAAAAATTCTCAGTCACATCGCTAATATATTTATATATAAATACAATATACAATGGGCCTACCTGATTTTGAACACAAGAGGGCAGTATAGCCCTATGTATTATTTTTTTTTTACTAAATAGCACATTCTGGCTGATTTTAAACTTGTACATAATTCTTGAATTGAAAAAACTGAATAAACCCAAAACTAGTTCTGTTTCGGTTTAGTTCTGATATTTGTATAATTTTATATAAAAATAAATGGTGTATAATTAATTTTTTAAAAGATATTAGATGTTTTCTGATTCCTTTTTTGACATTATTTCAATCCCTCGCCATATCAAAACCGTTTGAGATATTCAATATCCGTTCACAATTTAGCATCTTTAATGTATTTTCATCATGTTGAAAAAGTTTGGTTTGAATAAAATAAACCACTTAGCAGGAGTGGGTAAAAATGCAGAGGCTGAATTTGCAAATAAATCCACATTCAAACCAAAATATCTGACTTCCTCTTGGTCAGAGCTAATAACTGTAAATTAGAAAGTTGTCCGGCTCGATGAGACCAATATACGTACTAATTTTTGTAATTGTGGGTAAAACTAACCCCCCCACTTTTGTCAAAAACATTTTGAAAGTGACACACTTCCTGCTGCCAGTTGGTGGCGCTATAACTTTGACTCACAATAGTCACATCCATCTGATCGGCCTCTTACCACGAACACACTGCTGAAGTTTCATCAAGATCAGTTAATGTGTGCAGAAGTTATAACACTTCGTGTTTCTCTTTTCTCGCCATAAATTCGTGTCCTCGCCACGGCCAAACCGTTTGAGATATCAAAAATCCGTCCGCAATTTTGCATCCTCAATGTCTTGACTTCATGCACACCGAGTTTGGTGGCGATTTAATTAATTCTCTAGGAGAAGTGTTTCAAATTCCACAGCAAGCGTTCTCCAAACAACCCATAATTGCCGACTTCCTGTTGGGCTGGCGTAAAACTTAGAGCACGAAAGTTGTTCAGCCCGATGCGATCTATATGTGTACCGAGTTTCATATCATTACATGCAAGTGTGTTTGATTTATGGACAAGTGTTCGGATCCCGTTCCAGGGGGCGCTGTTGAGCCCCCCTGCCACGCCCGGGTACCAGCTTCAGCCCGGCCCTGATGGCCGCGGGTTCTGACCTGTGTGCAAAGTTTCAAGAGTTTTCGAGCACGTTAAAGGCCCCAAAAGCCCCTGAAACCTTGAAAAACAGGAATTTTAAACAAATCTCACTCAAAAGACAAATCCCCCCACCCCTCACACACACAGAGACGCAGAGAGAGAGAGGGAGAGAATTCTCCAAAAAAATCACATTCAAACCAAAATATCTCACTTCCTGTTGGTCACAGCTTATGACTATAAATTAGAAAGTTGTCCGGCTTGATGAGAACAATATACATAACGATTTTTGTGACTCTACTTAAAACTAAGCCCCCATTTTTGACTAAAGGTGGCGCTACTGAGCCCCTCACCACGCCCGTTTCTGAAACTTTGCAAGTCTACCGGCTAATAAATGTGATGTGTCTGTCGAGTTTCATCCAATTTCAAGTATGTTAAGAGTCTCAAAAGCATCTGAAAAGAATATTAAAAATTGATGCGTTGCCACGGCAACAGTATTTAAGATATCAATAAACCTTTCACAGGTCTACATCTGCCGTGTGTCTACATTATACACAAAAAGTTTGAAGCAAATTGGGTAAAAATAAGAGGGTGATTTCAAAGCATTTTGAAAGTGACACACTTCCTGCTGCCAGTTGGTGGCGCTATAACTTTGACTCACAATAGTCACATCCATGTGATCGGCCTCTTACAACGAACACACTGCGGAAGTTTCATCAAGATCAGTTAATGTATGCAGAAGTTATAACACACTTCCTGTTTCATTTTTTCGCCATAAATTCGTTTCCTCGCCATGGCCAAACCGTTCGAGATATCAAAAATCCGTCCGCAATTTAGCATCCTCAATGTCTTGTCTTTATGCTGACCGAGTTTGGTTGTGATTGGACAAATTTTCTAGGAGGAGTATTTCAAATTCCAGAGGATGCGTTTTTCAAACAACACATAATAGTTGACTTCCTGTTGGGCTGGCGTAAAACTTAGAGCACAAAAGTTGTTCGGCCCGATGATATCTATATGTGTACTGAGTTTCATATTATTATATGCAAGTGTGTCTGATTTATGGATCAAGTTTTCGGACACCATTCCTGGGGGCGCTGTCGAGCCCCCCTGCCACGCCCGGGTACCAGCTTCAGTCCGGCCCTGATGGCCGCGGGTTCTGACGTGTGTGCAAAATTTCAAGAGTTTTCGAGCATGTTAAGAGCCCCAAAAGTGCCCGAAAGGTTGACAAAATAATAATAATAAATATAGCTGCGAGCAGCGATTACGGGCCCAAGCCGGTGGCACCGCCACCCCGGTGCCTTTAGTTACCTAAAGGCACCGGGGTGGCGGTACCACCGGCTTGGGTCCGTAATCGCTGCTCGCAGCTATATTTTTATATATATATATATATATATATATATATATATATATATATATATATATATATATATATATATATATATATATATATATATATATTATTGTTTAAAAGTTTGGGGTCAGTAAGATTTTTAATGTTTTTAGGAGAAGTCTCTTCTGCTCACCAAGGCTGCATTTATTGATTAAAAATACAAACAAAAACAGTAATATTGTGAAATATTATTCCAATTTAAAACAGCTGTTTTCAATTTTTAAATATTTTACATAGTAATTCATTTCTGTGATCAAAGTTGAGTTTTCAGCATCATTACTCCAGTCTTCAGTGTCACATGATCCTTCAGAAATCATACTAATATGATGATTGATGCTCAATAAATATTCATTATTATTTTCAATGTTGAAAACAGTTGTGTACAGATTTTTTTTTTCAAAATGCTTTGATGAATGTAAAGTTCAAAAGAACAGCATATATTTCAAATATATTTATTTTTAACATTATAAATGTCTTTACTGTAACTGTTGATCAGTTTAACTCATCCTTCATAAAATAAAAGTACTGATTTATTTTATTTATTTCCCCCAAAAATAAAATTTTAATTATTACTAACCCAAAACTTTTGAGCGGTAGTGTTTAACGTTACAAAAGCTTTAGATTTCAGATAAATGCTGTTCTTTTGAACTTTCTATTCATCAAAGACTGTACACAACTGTTTTCGACATTTAAAATAATAATGAATGTTTCTTGAGTATCAATCATCATATTAGAATAATTTCTGAAGGATCATGTGACAGTGACGACTGGAGTAATGATGCTGAAAACTCAGCTTTGATCACAGGAATAAATAACAGTTTAAAATATATTAAAATAGAAAGCAGCTGTTTTAAATTGGAATAATATTTTACAATATTACTGTTTTTGTTTGTATTTTTAATCAAATAAATGCAGCCTTGGTGAGCAGAAGAAACTTCTCTGTTATGTGCGCGCCACAGACTGCACGCACGTCCGCTTAGAGTTCCGCCTTTTGCCTTCCGTCAATATTACGTTATTAGAAAAATATTTTTTTAGAGAATCGATTTTTTGACATTTGTGAATCGATTCAGAATCGTCCACGTCCGCATCGCGATGCATCTAAGAATAAATTTTTTCTCCCACCCCTAGATTTCATACAACAGGTTAATAAACAGTTACAATTAAGTCACTTACATTTTAGATGCAATGTTGACTGTTTTTGTTCTGTTTCAGCAGCGAAAATAGTTAAACAAAGATCACGGCAGAACCATCACGTGTTTTCTCATAACTGAACGATTCAGCATTTTTAACGAATCGGTTGACTCAAAGATTGAATGATCAATCCATAAACATCTGTCTTAATCATGATCGACTCATTCGAACGAATCGTTTGAACGAATGAATCAATGACTCGCTTATTAAGATGGATGCCTGGCGACACCTAATGGCGGTTT